>NC_064858.1:28380690-28408190 GCF_024139225.1 Suncus etruscus
GGGGGGAAAAATAAGCATTTCATTCAGCTTGCAAAACAGACAATTATACAGTTGTTTTTTTCCAAGACCAGAAGTTCACAAATTAAAATTGGGGGAAGTTCAATCCAGTTATATATACATTGTTGTAAATCAAATCTAACTAAAACAGCCACACATTTGTTTCCATATTAACTATCACTGTGTTCATGCTGTGGTGTAAAGTGTAATCTTTGGAAAAGATACTGCATGCTTTGAAAAGTTGAAAATATTACTGCCTGACTTTACAGAAGAAAAAAAAACTCTTGAAGCCCTTGTAATTGCCTGGTATGTCCAAAAAACAAATAAAGAAAATAGTTTTGCCTTCTTGAGATCTTCACAGAGTGGAGACAGGCAGTCTTCCCTTCTGCTCTGTACTTCCAGAAGCCCAGCAGTCAGAGCCTTATCCCATAACTGCCACCATATCAATTCACCATGTCAGCTCATTGGCCAGCTATTTTTAGAGAGATGCCTAACCAAGCCACAAAAAATTATGGTTACACTGGTTTAATATCTGTAAACTCTGGGGACCCATAAGCCCTGACAGCCACACTCACACCCCAAGTTGAAAAGACACCAATAGCCCAACTTCACTGTTTAGTTACTTAAATTAGTGTTTCACAACTAATCTCTGAAGATACACATAACCAACAAAAACTTAAGATGCCAATTTGTGGATGCTGAAAACTTGATGGTATTCTCAGAGCAGGAACAGGCAGCCTCCTCCTACTCTTCTGTACTTCCAGAAGCTTCACAGCTGCCACGATCGATACTCATCATCCCAGCTACATCAATTTTAGAAATCCTGGAGTGCTACACCTCCAAATTCCTCAATACTGACACCTCAGTAGGAACATAGTCAATTAGATATGAAGTAGCACAGAAGCATTTAAGCCCAACAAACAAAAACAAAACAGGATGTTCATCTAGTGGCAAACAGCTTAGTAAACCTTTCAGATGATTTAATGATCCCCTGTGATATATAAAAATGTGTAAAAATTTTTGTTACTGAAATTTATTTGAATATTACATTGCCATTTAATTATAAGAACAGTATATAGTAAATTATTTTGTACCTGACTAGTGGACAGGTTTGGGAATGAGTTGGACAATGATGAAGTGAATCTTACACTGATGATAGGATTGGTGTTGGAACACTGAATGCCAGAAACAATTGTATTATAAACAATTTTGTAAACCACATTATTTATAAAAGTAAATTAAAGTTTTAGAACCCGGAGAGATAGCACAATGGTGTTTGCCTTGCAAGCAGCCGATCCATAACCAAAGGCTGTTGGTTCGAATCCCAGTGTCCCATATGGTCCCCTGTGCCTGCCAGGAGCTATTTCTGAGCAGACAGCCAGGAGTAACCCCTGAGCACTGCCGGGTGTGGCCCAAAAACCAAAAAAAAAAAATTAAAGTTTTAAAAATAATTTAAAAATAGCTTTACTTTCAAACAGAACACAAAATTCTACAGAGGTCTAAGACATATGAACCATGCTGATAGTACAAGTAGAGTACGTGCCTTGAATGTAGCTGACCTGGGTTCAATTCCCAGCACCTCATATTATTCCCTGAACACTACCAATCATAATTCCAGAGTGCAAAATCAGAAGGAATGCCTGACTATTACTGGATGTCCCTCTTGAAAAATATTTTAATTGAAAAGAAATATGAATCATGCATTGAAGACCACTTTAATGGGCAAATACATCAATAGAACATAAAAATTTAAGAAATCTATCCATTAAAAAAATACACCCACCATAAGATATATAGAACAGCACATAGGCAAAACACTCCAGGACATTACAGGCATCTTCAAGGAGGAAACTGCACTCTCCAAGCAAGTGAAAGCAGAGATTAACAGATCGGAATATATTAAGCTGAGAAGCTTCTGCACCTCAAAGGAAATAGTGCCCAGTATACAAGAGCCCCCCACTGAGTGGGAAAAACTATTCACCCAATACCCATCAGATAAGGGGCTAATCTCCAAAATATACAAGGCACTGACAGAACTTTACAAGAAAAAAACATCTAACCCCATCAAAAAATGGGGAGAAGAAATGAACAGACACTTTGACAAAGAAGAAATACACATGGCCAAAAGACACATGAAAAAATGTTCCACATCACTAATCATCAGGGAGATGCAAATCAAAACAACGATGAGATACCACTTCACACCCCAGAGAATGGCACACATCACAAAGAATGAGAATAAACAGTGTTGGCGGGGATGTGGAGAGAAAGGAACTCTTATCCACTGCTGGTGGGAATGCCGTCTAGTTCAACCTTTATGGAAAGTGATATGGAGATTCCTCCAAAAACTGGAAATCGAGCTCCCATACGATCCAGCTATACCACTCCTAGGAATATACCCTAGGAACACAAAAATACAGTACAAAAACACCTTCCTTACACCTATATTCATTGCAGCACTATTTACCATAACAAGACTCTGGAAACAACCAAGATGCCCTTCAACAGACGAATGGCTAAAGAAACTGTGGTACATATACACAATGGAATATTATGCAGCTGTCAGGAGAGATGAAGTCATGAAATTTTCCTATACATGGATGTACATGGAATCTATTATGCTGAGTGAAATAAGTCAGAGAGAGAGAGAAAAACGCAGAATGGTCTCACTCATCTATGGGTTTTAAGAAAAATGAAAAACACCCTTGTAATAATAATTTTCAGACACAAAAGAGAAAAGAGCTGGAAGTTCCAGCTCACCTCAGGAAGCTCACCACAAATAGTGATGAGTTTAGTTAGGGAAATAACTACATTTTGAACTGTCCTAATAACGAGAATGTATGAGGAAAATGGAGAGCCAGTCTAGAGTACAGGCGGGGGTTGGGTGGGGAGGAGGGAGACTTGGGACATTGGTGATGGGAATGTTGCACTGGTGATGGGTGGTGTTCTTTACATGACTGAAACCCAAACACAATCATGTATGTAATTAAGGTGTTTAAATAAATTTAAAAAAAAATACACCCAAATAGTTTTTAACAGGCATCAAGACACTCAATGGTGGAGCAAGGGGTGGGGTGAGAGGGAACACTGTTCAGCCCTACTTCATATTATATCAAACACAAATAGTTTAGCTAATATAGACCATCAATCTAAAGAATGAAGACAAAACTACACACATTTTTTTTGGTTATTGGGCCACATCCAGTGGAGCTCAAGGGTTACTCCTGTCTCTGCACTCAGAAATCACTCCTGGCAGACTTGGGGAACCATGTGGAATGCTGGGAATCAAGCCCAGGTTGGCTGTATGCAAGCAAATGCCCTACCACTGTGCTGTTGCTCTGACCCCCCAAAACTATACACTTTTAAAGAAAAGGAGATTATCTTTACCATTTTGGGAAAGGCAAAGCTTTTTTCTTTAAGGAAACAGAATCATTCAGGATGAAAGAATGTTGTCATCTGTCCTTTCTGTTTATTCCAGTGTGTAGTACATCCCCTTCTCTTCTCCCAGACATCATATGACACAGCCCTGCACATCAGCCTGGGACTCCTGGATAGTCTTGGTGTGTCAACAATCCTTAGCTGGGAGAAAAAGCCCTTATTCTTCTCCACTATCACCACCTCACCACAAGCTTGCACATCATAGCTGACTCAGCTCAGAGGCCTTGCCCTTTCCATGGAAATAAAAAGCCACTGAATATTTTTTCACTGAATATTTTTTAATTAAAATGTAGACCAACATATCTGCTTTTACTTTCAGAACAGTTGTTTTTATGACCAGATGCATTGATCAGCCCTCTTCCTAGTGACAACAATACAGGCAAATGGATATATGTGAAATGCAATTTGATAAAGGCAATATGAGATTAGAGAGGAAGCTGTAAATAAAACTCCCCAGAACCATCCTATGTTCTGAAAGCTATTAGTCTCAGGCAGTCGTGTTCTGTCCCTAGCCCTATGTGGATGCCAAGGATTCTGCCCACCAAGCTGAGATGCAAACAGCTAGAACAGGTATAATACTGATTTCATGAGCTGTGGGAAGGCTATTTGAAATCAGCAGTAGTCCTGTCCTGCACTGCAATTTTACATCTGTTGTATATTTCTTTCAATATGCACATTCATTTAACCCCCTTTGGTGGCACAGTCACTTAGCAGCACTAAGTCTTTGGTGAATAATCATTGTTGTGCCTTATTCCCATAGCCACTAAGATATCAGGCACTATAGCCAAAATTCTAAACTGCAACTCTGCAAGCCATCACTCATGTATAGCCACAAGACCATTAGAAAATTGTGCAGAAAATGGAAACTATTATGCTGAGTGAAATACGTTAGAGGGAGAGAGATAGACATAGAATAGTCTCACTCATCTATGGATTTTAAGAAAAATAAAAGACGTTATTGTAATAATGCTCAGAGATGAGGTCCAGAAGGACTGGTTCATGATATGAAACTCACTAAAAGAGTGGTGAGTGCAGTTAGAGAAATAACTACACTAACAACTATCATGACAATGTTAATGAGTGAGAGAAGTAGAATGCCTGTCTCAAATACAGGCAGGGGGTGGGAGCAGAAAGATCGGGGGCATCAGTGGTGGGAATGTAGCACTGGTGAAAGGGGATGTTCTGTTTATGACTGAAACCCAACTGCAATTATGCTTGTAATCATGATGCTTAAATATTTTTTTTAAAAAAATTGTGCACAAGAACCCTGAAATAGTAATGAGATTTGATGTGTCTCAATGTAAATTCATCTCCAAATTAATTCTCAAAGGAAAATTAAAATGGTATTGAGAAACTATAAAAAATAAGAAAATTACGTAAAATGGTCACCCCAAATATTAAGGGAATGGAATATAACCTAAAACAAACTTTTCAGAAAACAGTTTTGTCAGATATGTTAAAAAAAAACTTGGCAAATAATAATAGTTGATGTTTAAATGGCATTATTCAAACATACTAGGTATCACATCTCAAAATATACAGGCTTTCAACCTCCAATTTTTCTTCCAGAAATGTATGCTAAGTAAATGAAAAAGACATCTATAAAAATCTAACTAGTGGTGGGGCCAAAGTGATAGCACAGCGGTAGGGTATTTGCCTTGCACGCTGCTGACCCACGATGGACCTGAGTTCAATCCCCAGCTTCTCATATGGTTCCCAAGCCAGGAGTGATTTCTGAGAGCATAGCCAGGAGTAACCCCTGAGCATCAACAGGTTTGGTCCAAAAACCAAAAAAAAAAGAAGAAGAAGAAGAAGAAAAATATATTTAGTGGAATGTTCAAACAGCTATCATCAAGCTATTTTTCTGATGTTCGTTCTAGAAGGTAGAAGTTATGATGTTGGCTTTGGGAGCCCTCTGAGGAGCTCAGAAGTCCAGCTGCAAAAAAGAATCACTCACAGCTAACAGACAGGCTAAAGACAACATGGCAATGGTTCCAAGAGGCAGAAAGAGTCTCACCTAAAGACCTCAGGGAAGCCTGATGTTGGGACCTGTGACTACCTTCAGTGGAGGACCCCAAAAACAACCCTAAGAGGGGCTGTATCCCTAGCAAATTCCCCATCCCCAGGGAATGAATTGCACTGGGAGAGCATTTCTAGATTTTTCTATTTGAAAGCAAATAGGTCTCATATCCAGGAAAACCAGTGTTCACTCTTACAGAACACATGTAAACTTGCTTTCTCTAAAATTGTGTGCAAAGTCTCTATTTGAAAAGTGCCTTTTGCAACCAGGAAGGAGTACATCAGTAAGTCCTAAAACATCTGTTGGAGTTAACTTGGCCAGTATTCTGGTACTGAGGGGCTGTGAACACCATTTTAAGCTCTCATTTTATCTGTATAAGTTCTCTGGTAGCTCCATTGAAGTCTTCACCAACACCCTCAACCCATATCATGAAAACTTGCTGACATAAGCAGCCACATAGGAGATGCCACTGGAATATTTGGTTCTGGTTACACAGACCTTTCCCTGCAACTAAAATAGTTCTCAAAAGCCACCACTCCTAGGCAGGACCTGATATAGAGACCAGCAAGTTTTTGATATGAATTCACAGAACTTTAGAGCTTCCAATATGCCCAAGTCTATGTCATCATAAGCATCCCTCTTCCAAGTTTGGAATACTAATAGCACATGGCACAACTTCAACAAAAATCAATTAGGCTGGTTTGACAGTGATATAGTTTTCAGAGATAACGACACATTAGGATAAGGTTCAGTGATAAATGTAATAACCTACACTTTGAAGATTTCCTCAAGATGGCATTTCTATATGTTCATCAAAGCAGAGAGTGAATCAAATCAAATAACATTAGCATTATTGGAGTCTCAGAAAGAGTAGTAGAGAATGCATTTGAATATATAATGACTCAAATCTTCTCTAAGCTTAAGAATAAAAGTAGACATGAAAAACAGGGAGAAAAACATGAAAAAACAGGGAATTACAAATAAGAGGAACCTAAAGATATTTTCTCAGCAGTTTTATTAGCAACAACATAAAGGCCAGAAAAAAGAAGAACATTGCAACTCCAGAGTGTTGATAGGGGAAGAAAAAAATCTTTCACTGATTTTTCCTATTTACACACACACACGCATATACTCACATATACTCACACACACACACACACACACACACACACACACACACACACACACACACATTTCTGAGCACCAACCCACTTTGCTCAGACCAGATGATCTCTATGGAGCACATCACCCAGTCTTCCTACAGAGATGGTTCTCATTAGCTTTTTCCAGTAAGAAAACTAAGAGCAAAACAGAATAGAAAGAGAAAAAGAAATGATGGGGTCAGGTTTTATTTTCCCCCATCCACCTTGTGGTTATGCCTTCTCCAAATTGAAGTTGCTGCTGAAAAATAACCCTTCTTTGAGACTCTACCTTTACCTGCCTCCTATAAAATTGTCCCATGAATCACCACCACTACCACCACCACCAACCACCACCATATACAGAGTAGACAAGGAGCGAGCTTACTAGTATTAGTTTCCAAGAGCTAAGTCTCTTTTTGGCTCCTTTAATCCTCCCTCTGCTTAGTATAAAAATCATATCTTCCTTGAAGTCTCTTCAATAGAACCAACTGAGTAGGAACTGTTATAGGAAGAAAGGTTGATATTAGCTTAGGAAAGTAGGATTCCATGTATGTGAAAATACATCTAGTCATAATATTGTGAGTTATTTGTTTTCATCTTTGTTCAGAATATAAGATAGAGGAATTTTCTTCCAATTCTACTCATTCAAATGTCATGATATTTAGAATATAGATTTTAGAAAGTGAAACTGTAGATCGCAGTTTCTTGATTAAATAACCAAGAATCAGCTCCATAAGGAATTAAACAGAGTTTTCCAGAAACTGATGTGTTTCTCAGTAAATGTTAGCTGTGAGTTTGTCAAAATAAGAACAAAAAGCACATTCCAAAGCATCAAGAGACACAGTTCTTCTTTTGACATTAAGTGAAATTATAATTCTTCTTTGGCATTATTAAGTCAGACTTGAGTGTCATTCGTCTAGTTGGTCCTATACTCCAATGACTCACAGGATTCATTCCAACATGCCTTCTCTCAACCCAGACAATTCTGGGTGACTTAGAAATTGGCACTCTTCAACCCTCAAAAGGCCAACTGTTTAAACGGAAAAATTTCCCCCCACTGTTGTCATCAAAACGAGTGACTGAATAGCATAATAAAACATTCATAATAAAACAAAGTTCATGTGAAGTCTTCTAAGCTGAAGTTTTGAAAAGAGCCAACATCATGGAAATGTCCAAAGCTGGACAGGTCTTTCGGAGTTCACAAGCTCAGTCCTTCTGAGAAACTGACAGAAATGCAGTTAGAACTGCTGTCAGCGTAGACTATCACTGAAGCTTTGCAAAAATGATATTTGCTCCCATTCAAACATACCAAAAGCTATTGCATTTAATTTCCTTTTAAAACATGTACTTTACTCTCCTCAATGGCTGATGGGTGAGGAAATGCTTTTACCCACAGAGAGTTTTGGTTCACTGACAATAGTTTTTATAAGGAACAGAATGTTCCCACGATGTGTCTGATTTCAAATAGACAGTCATCCTAGGGTCCTGCCTCTCTGTTCATTTTTCTGTTTAAAACTCTGGCCTTCTTCCCATCCACCATCTCTTTGTTCACCATGTATCCACTTTTGTACTGCCCCCACCCCACATCGATAACTATTGTATCAATCATCAAAATTGAGTCACATCATCACTCTACATTGTAGTGTGTGCCTTGATTCTTACAGCCCTTTGGTGGCTACTACCATGAAATTGATGCATTAGATAGGATTGAATTTCCTCTAGGTTTTTTATTTATTTTGGGGTCCCAACCAGGCAGGGGTTACTCCTGGCTCTCTACTCGGGAATTACTTCTGGTGGTGCTTGGGAAACTATATTGGATGCCAGGATCAAATCCAGGTTGGGTATGTACAAGTCAAACATCTTGCCCACTGTACTATCTCTCCAGCCTTTAATTTCCTCTGTTTATCAACTCTTGCTCCCAGCACCCAATCCTTCCCATTTTATATAATCCACTGCATGGGAATTTCTCATCCAAAAACATAAAGATTGAAGTTGTGCTGGGCTGATTCTAAATAAATATTCCAAGGAAAAATAATAAAACCAGCTTTCATCCTTGTCATTTGCAATTGATAAAGAACGAAATACCTTCAAAATCCCTACAGTAATTTGCACTGGTATTTTCCTGCTTAAGATAGTAGGAAACAGATAAATTACCTACCTAGAAAAGTTTCTCTCCATAGTGAAATATTGAGTACAAATCTCTATGCACCATTAGATACAAATATAATGTTTAAGTGCGTCATAGCATTTTCATTAAATACTACTGGAGAAGATAAAATAATTCAACAACTAGAAGTGCAGTGACTTGTAAGTAGCTAAATGTTGGGTGGAATGAGTTTTCTCTATCTCTTAATGTGCTTTGGAGACTGGAGACAAAGTTATAGGACAGAATATGAATGTAACTTGATAAATCTGTGTCTACCCTTTAACTGTTTTTTTTCTATGTGAGAATTAATTCATATCTACTCTCAGTAACTTTACACTGCATATATATCTCAAATATGGCAGCAATGAAAGAAATAGTGGCTTGGGCTCAAAAAGAATCTCTCCAAAATTTGTAAGCTATAAAATATAAGTTTAACTATCTTCAGTTCTTGTTGGAAAAGTAAATATTTCAACTGCAAGAGCAGTTTTTACCATCATTCTTCCTACTATTAATGCCCAGGCTGCACTTAAGCTAAAAAAAGAAATAGTAACTATCTGGTTCCAATTCCATCTTCCCTTTTGTGATGTTTTCTTAGACCCAACTCCTTTCCTGCTATTCTCACCTCCCTGTCTGCTGTCTCGTCAGATTGCAAATGACTTGGGACAGTGGAAAACCACAGAGAGAAGGTATGCACTTATTCAGTGAATGAAGGCAATGGACAAGTTGTAAATTATTAAATATAGGAAAATGAGGGTGGAAATTGTTGTAGCAACAAATCAGACGGCACTGAGTTTTCATGATGCTCTAGCTGTACTTTTACACCCCAGCTTCCAGTTATTGAACAGTTTTTCTCTTTTTCTCTTTGTCTTCCTCTGTATCTGTCTCTCTAACCCTGTTTTTACCTGTCTAGTTAAATAAAAACTGAGAACAGGTCTCAAAATATGGGCGCCGATTTGGGCGGGAGCGATAGCATAGCGGTAAGGTGTTTGCCTTGCACATGGCAAACAAAGGACGGACCCTGGTTCGGATCCCGGCATACCATATGGTCCCCCAAGCCTGCCAGGAGCGACTTCTGAGCGCAGAGCCAAGGATAAGACCTGAGCAATGCCGGCTGTGGTCCAAAAACAAACAAACAAACAAACAAAAATGATGTGCAATCTATTAAGCACTAAAAGCTGGTCTCTGCCTCACATAATTATCTTTTGAGTGTGTCACTCAGTTTTGGAGCTAATGCTCCAAATTTAGACTAGCTGACCATTGTTTAACACCATTTATTTGAAGTGAAATCAACATAAAATACTTCCAGTTCCAAAGAACTTAGAGAAGGATGGGACAAAATGGTCCTATCTCACAGCATTTTGCCAGATCTAATATGTGATGTAGAAGTATGAAAATTTTAAAAAGTATATGTCCTATGTGTATATATATGCCATATATATCCATGCACACAAAAGTGTCTTGATAAAAATCCTTATAAACTAAATTCCTGATTTCTGCTATATATAATTTTAAACAATTTCATAACATCTATTTGTAAAGTATTCATCTAAAATGTTAAAAATCATAAATTTCTTTCTCTGATTTATTCCTTCTAAACATGTACATTATGTTAATTTTACCCACGTTTCTGAAATGTCCTAATGGTCTTGGAGTCACCAAAATTATAATTAATTTTAGGGATTCCTTGTACTGGTTCTCCCTGTAAGGAAAATTGACACTTATAAAGACTCCAGTAAATTTGTTTGCAAACTAACTCTAATTAATTATATAATTTATATTTATGATACAACATAATATTAAAAATACATTTTCCATAAGTATCTTGAAAATATATAAAAAAGACACTACTTTAAAAGTTAATAACAATTGTGTCTTAAATATGGGTAAATACATAACAATGAAGCTTGGGCAAAGTGAGAATTGAAAATGATCCTGAAGTCATATTGCTTTAAAAAGAAATTTAGAATTTACTACACATTAAAGAAAACAAGCCTCAGATCTGTAGAGTATAAGTAATTGTTGATTCAAGAAATCAATAGATGCATATTGATACTATCAAAACTTTCATGGTGCAAAGTGTGATTGTGTGATTGGCAAATAGAATGTGGTATTTACTATCAGTATTTGGTGCTAATTATCTTTTTGTCAAAGGCCAAGCAAGTGTAAGATCTTATTCCGGTGATTCAAAAAAATCTCACTTTATGTCAAAGATCTTTTCCAAAGGCTTTAATGGCCACTGCCTTTCTCCTCTCCACTTATACAAAGTCCAGATCAGAAATAACATACTCTTGGATACTCATCAAGACCACAGATTTTCACCATGGTTTTCATAAATAGAAGTAGAAAATTCTCTAGATTCCTTTTCTTCTAGGAGTCACAGAAACTCCATTAAATCCCATTCACCATGTTAGAGAAAATCTGTATCTCAGCTGCTCTTCTTGCTTTTTCCCAAGGAAAGCCAGACAACTAATATAGGGAAAAGATAAAGTAAGTATTTCTTTTGTGTTTGTCCCTTTACATGCAGTCAAACTGTCCCTGAAAAACCAGACACCTCTCTTTCCTTCCAAACCTTGAGTTTTTTCTCCCTGTGAAAAAGTATGGCCAGACCAGCCATGCAGTTGAAAGCTAGCAATCTGGGAGAAGAGAGTGGGCCAATTTCTCACCCTCCTGAAGCACATCTGCTGCACCCATTATCCACAATTCTTGCTTCTCCTATGGCACCTCTCCACCATTCCTCTACAGTTCTCTGCAGAGACACCACCACTTTGACCAAAACTCCGGCTATACCAGTATTTTGACTGATACCACAGAACTTTATTTGGAATGAGTACAGGCACTCTCCCCTTATCTTCTGTTACCTATGGAAGCCCTGGCAGCCAAAACCACACCCACAAAAGTCATAGTATCAGCAATAGTGCTTAGAATTCTTGGACCACATGGCTGCATACACAGCAGTGTGATGACTCCATTTTTTGTTTAATACTGTCATGCCTATAGGAACACACCAATTTAGATGCCAATGTGTATCTGAAGCCACCTACTGTTCAGAAATAAATAAATCCACAGTATGGTCAACTAGCAAAAAAAGTTTACTAAACTGATGACAATGACTTAATGACCTCCTTGGAGATACAATAATTTTCGCAAATTTGTTCATGGCTATACTTCTTTTTTGGGAGGCCACACCCAGTGATGCTCAGGGGTTACTCCTGACTATGTGCTCAGAAATCACTCCTGGCCTGTTGGATCAGATGGGACCCCAGGGGATCAAACCACAGTCCATTCTAAGCTAGCTCAGGCAAGGCAGATGCCTCACTGCTTGTGCCACCACTCAGGCCCCATGACTGTCTTCTTATTTTCTATTTTTCTGTTCCTTCTTTTTTTTATCTTTTCCTTTTTTTCTTAATAATTTTGCTCCCATTTATGTGGAAAAAATGTATTATGACCAACTGTATCAATGATTGTTATATGCTCTTTAAATAAAGTAAATTGTAAATAAAAAACATAAGCCAAAGAAGAACTGAGGACTCAACTCTTGCCTTGCATACAGGAAGCCCTGAGTTCTATATACTACACACACACACACACACACACACACACACACACACACACACACACACACACAAATAATAAGAGTAAAAACTTATATCCTCTAAAGAAATAGTGCCAAGACTGAAGAGTGTTTGGGCAAAAGTAATAAAGATCAAATGTCAGCAGAATGACACTTACAAAGTGCTAAAAAAAAATAATCATTCAGTTATAATTCTAGACTCAGGAAAAAAAATGTCTGTAAAATATATGACAGTTTCAGCACAAAGAATTATAACGCAAAAGAAATTGGTGATAAATGTAGTGAAATGTGCTATAGTTTCATGGTTGTTTGGAAGTAAAAAATATACTAAAGTCTAGGATTTGAAATAAAAATATACCTTTTTATATCCCATAGGTCTAATAAGATGCAATAACCAAGCTATATATCAAAATTTCTTAAATACTGAGGCCGGAGAGATAGCAAGGAGGTAAGGCATTTGTCTCACATGCAGAAGGACAGTGGTTAGAATTTCGGCACCCGATATGGTCCCCCAAGCCAGCCAGGAGTGATTTCTGAGCATAAAGCCAGGAGTAACCCCTGAGCGCTGACGGATGTGACCCAAAAAAACAAAAACAAAAACAAATTTCTGGAATACTACAGCAGTTCCCAGAAAACAGTCTTATGAAACTATTAAAGAAAAAAAGCACAAATTATAAATAAAGGAAAATTAAAGTATCACCATTAATTATATTACTTATTATAAAAATAGGTTATAATTGAACCCCCATCAAGAATGTCTTCAAAATATTTACCAAGAATAACACAAATTTACAAACTTTTGCAGAGAACAAAATTTTATAAAGACAGAATAAACTTGTTGCCAAAATATGACAATGACATAATAAGAAATGAAAACTGTTCCAATCATTTTTTTTGGGGGGGGGGACCACACCCGGCGATGCTCAGGGGTTACTCCTGGCTGTCTGCTCAGAAATAGCTCCTGGCAGGCATGGGGGACCATATGGGACACCGGGATTCGAACCAATCACGTTTGGTCCTGGATCGGCTGCTTGCAAGGCAAACGCCGCTGCGCTATCTCTCCGGGCCCGACTGTTCCAATCTTACATCCAAACATGAATCTAAAATCCTAAGGAACACACTGAAAATTCAGAAATAGATGCATAAATTCATGATTAGAAGATTGTATGTGAGGTGCCACTACAATTCTTGAAAAAAAAAAAGCACTCCAGCAGATGAAAGTAGAAATGGAGTTTATTCTGAAACAATTTGAGTAGCAGTAGTAGTATCTTTGACCCTGAGATTTTTTTCCCAGATTGAATTTGGCAAGCTATTCTTTAGCAAACAATATTTCAACCAGGATCCTTGAGAAATTCTCTTGAAATACACCTGATTTAACTCTTATTTGCATTGATGTAGCCTTTTTTTCCAAAGCCACAGCATTGGAATTTCCTGAACCTAAGTCCATTCTGTTGTTTTAAGCTAGCTAGGGCAGGTTGCTAGCATTTATACTCCCATTCCAAGTGGTCTCCTAGGGCTCTAAACCATAAAATGAAGAGTTGGTCTTCAGGATTATCTTAGAACACAGTTCCCAAGGTAATGTTTCCAGAAAATATAGGAAAACATTAATTTTAAAGAGCATTAAAATTATGAGCTTCTGTTCATCATAGGACCCATAAATAAGTAAAAAAAAAAAAGACAGAACATAAGCAGAAGATATTTATAAAATAAAGACCTGAATTTGTGATTTGTTGATAATATTTGTGTTGGTAATATTTGTAAAACATCAATTAATGATTTTGGTTTTTTTCTCTTTTTGGTTCTTGGGTCACACCCAGAGATGTTCAGATGTAGATAATTTCCTCTGGAAATAATGCTGCTGCAGGAAACAATTCAAACCAATGTAGAGAGATGAAAGGGGTCTGGAGATCTTTTCACCACGTGGAGTGAGATCCACCAGAGCTGCAGTCTTTATTGGGAAGAATAGGACCACACTCATGGGTGGAAAACAGATTGGGATATAATGTCTATCCAGGGTTTCTCTCTGCCCATGTTCGATAATTATATGTAAAGAAGCCATCTTTGATTAAGGTGAAGATAGGTTAATCCAACCCTCAGGGGAGGGGACTATATGAGATTAAACTATATGAGACTATATGAGAAGAACATTGCCCACTGTACTATCTCTCCACCAACATCAAATAATGTTTATAAATGATTTAGAAAAGATTCCAGTTCTAAAAACATAAGAACAAAAATCTAAGGCTCTTAATACAGCAATAATCAAGTCTAAAAATTGGCACATTACAAAGCTTTAACTCAAAGTTAAAATTAAAATTTCAAAATTGAATTTCACTTTGTTTAAGAAATTTAAACATGAGATAATACTACCATAAAATAAGATCTAAAAATTATAAATTCATTCAGTATCTAACATTAATGATTATAGGGACCAACTAAGTCTCATATAAAGATGTAGAAATTTTCATCAGTATTATAGTCATTGTGAAAAACCTTAAAAAAATCCCAACATGCAGGTATTTGATAGCTCAATAGTTTCATTTCAAACAGAAATATGTCCCAATATCCACCAAAAACATATACAAAAACCAAGCAGAGCAGCATGATTTGTCATTGTTCCAAAGAGGAAATAACCCAAATGCCCATAAATAATAAAATTTATAGTAAATTGTGTGTTTAGACAATGAAGTACTATGTTTCAGGAACTGAAGACCTTTTTCTGTAAAGGGACAGATAATAAATAATTTAAGCTTTCATGCCATATATGGTATTCATTGCATATTATTCTACATACATTTTATAGTCCTTTCAATATATGACAATCATTCTTAGCTCAGAGTGTATGATGCATGCCTTGGACTGATAAAGCCTGCAGAAACTCATTTCCAACCCTAGTCTTGTCAATAAACCAAATCAGGTGAGTATGGGGAAAAATGTCTTTACTGTAGCAGAACAAAAGACAATAGACACATGGAGTTTGAACAAACAAAGCATAATTCATCTGTGATGACAGAAGTAAAAACAGTTTGGTGGGCAGGAAGAAAGTTCCTGGAGAATAAAAAATGATCTTTAGTTTGAATTGGAAACTATACAAATTGGCTTACCAAAACAGAACGAATGCACTTCTGTTTATCATTGTGAACTTAAAAACACTTATTTTAGACACAGTGATTTACACTGTTAATGATAAGGTTTCATGCATACAATGTTCTGATCCCACACTCTCAACCAGAATGCTTCCCCTACATTGTCTCAAGTTCCCCTCCTCACTCCATATTCTACCCTCTTGCCATCTACTCACCCTTGTAATCTCAATTCTCAGATTTTGTTTCCTTTGATTATGTTATTCCTTACTATGTATGTTTCTTTAGATTCCACATATAAGAGAGATTATTCTGACTCTCTTTGCTCAGCCTGATTCCCTCTTGCTTCTATCCATGTAGTGGCAAATTAAGTGAATCCACCTTTCCTTATAGTCAAGTTGTATTTTTTTTGTGTGTGCATACTTATGCCATAAGGTTCTTTATCTAGACACATAGGTTGTTTCTAGATTTTTTTATTTAAACAACTTTATTACATACATGATTGTGTTTGGGTTTCAGTCATGTAAAGAACACCACCCATCACCAGTGCAACATTCCCATCACCAATGTCCCCAATCTCCCTCCTCCCCACCCAATCCCCCCCCCCCCCGTACTCTAGACAGGCTTTCTATTTCCCTTGTACATTCTCATTATTAGGATAGTTCAAAATGTAGTTATTTCTCTAACTAAACTCATCCCTGTTTGTGATGACTTCATGAGGTGAGCTGTTACTTCCAGCTCTTTTCCTTTAGTGTCTGAAAGTTGTTATTGCAAAAATGTCTTTCATTTTTCTTAAAACCCATAGATGAGTGAGACCATTCTGCGTCTTTCTCTCTCTCTCTGACTTATTTCACTCAGCATAATAGATTCCATGTACATCCATGTATAGAAAAATTTCATGACTTCATCTCTTCTGACAGCTGCATAATATTCCATTGTGTATATGTACCACAGTTTCTTTAGCCATTCATCTGTTGAAGGGTATCTTGGCTGTTTCCAGAGTCTTGCTATGGTAAATAGTGCTGCAATGAATATAGGTGTAAGAAAGGGATATTTGTATTGTATTTTTGTGTTCCTAGGGTATATTCCTAGGAGTGGTATAGCTGGATCGTATGGGAGTTCGATTTCCAGTTTTTGGAGGAATCTCCATATCGCTTTCCATAAAGGTTGAACTAGAGGGCATTCCCACCAGCAGTGGATAAGAGTTCCTTTCTCTCCACATCCCCGCCAACACTGCTTGTTCTCATTCTTTGTGATGTGTGCCAATCTCTGGGGTGTGAGGTGGTACCTCATAGTTGTTTTGATTTGCATCTCCCTAATGATTAGTGATGTGGAGCATATTTTCATGTGTCTTTTGGCCATTTGTATTTCTTCTTTGTCAAAGTGTCTGTCCATTTCTTCTCCCCATTTTTTGATAGGATTAGATTTTTTTTCTTGTAAATTTCTGTCAGTGCCTTGTATATTTTGGAGATTAGCCCCTTTTCTGATGGGTATGAGATACCACCTCACACCCCAGAGATTGGCACACATCACAAATAATGAGAACAATCAGTGCTGGCAGGGATGTGGGGAAAAAGAAACTCTTATCCAGTGCTGGTGGGAATGCTGTCTAGTCCAACCTCTATGGAAAGCGATATGGAGATTCCTCCAAAAATTGAAAATTGAGCTTCCATTCGACCCAGCTATTCCACTCCTAGGGATATCCCCTAGGAACACAAGAATACAATACAAAAATCCCTTCCTCATTTTTTTATTTATTGCATTTATTGCAATAAATATTTATTGTAGCACTATTCACAATAGCCAGACTCTGGAAACAACCATGATGCCCTTCAACTGATGAATGGCTAAAGAAACTGTGGTACATATACACAATGGAGTATTATGCAGCCGTCAGGAGAGATGAAGTCATGAAATTTTCCTATACATGGATGTACATGGAATCTATCATGCTGAGTGAAATAAATCAGAGGGAGAGAGAGAGACGCAGAATAGTCTCACTCATCTATGGGTTTTAAGAAAAATAAAAGTCACTTTTGCAGGGCCGGAGAGATAGCATGGAGATAAGGTGTTTGCCTTTCATGCAGAAGGTCATCGGTTCAATTCCCGGGGTCCCATATGGTCCCCCATGCCTGCCAGGAGCAATTTCTGAGCATGGAGCCAGGAATAACTCCTGATCACCGCCGGGTGTGACCCAAAAACCACCAAAAAAAAAAGTCACTTTTGCAGCAATCCTCAGAGACAATGAGAGAAGGGCTGGAACTTCCAGCTCACTTCAAAAAGCTCACCACAAAGAGTGGTGAGTGCAGTTATAGAAATAACTACACTGAGAACTACCATAACCATGTGAATGAATGAGGGAACTGGAAAGCCTGTCTAGATTACAGGTGGGGGTGGGGTGGGATGGAGGGAGATTTGGGACATTGGTGGTGGGAATGTTGCTCTGGTGAAGGGGGGTGTTCTTTACATGATGGAAACATAATCATAATCATATTTGTAATCAAGATGTTTAAATAAAGATATTAAAAAAAGAAACTGTGGTACAAATATGCAATGGAATACTATGAAACTGTCAGGAAAAATGAAGTCATGAAATTTTCCTATATATATGAATGGACATGAAAACTATTATGCAGAGTTAAATAAGTCAGAGGAAGAGAGATAGACACAGAATAGTCTCACTCATCTGTGAGATTTAAGAAAAAAAGTCATTATGATAATAATACCCAGAGACAATAGAGATGAGGGCTGGAAAGACCAGGCCATGATATGAGGCTTATCACAAAGAGTGGTGAGTGCAGCTCGAGAAATAACTAATAACTATCATGACAATAGTAGTGAGTGAGAGAAACAGAATGCCTGTCTTCAAGGGAGAGGAGGAAGATTAATATGGGGGCGTTGATGACAGGAAAGTTGAATTGGTGAAGGGGCATGTACTTTTTATGACTGAAACCCAACTACAAACATGTTTGTAACCATGGTGCTTAAATAAAGATATTACATATTAAAAAAAAAGACTCAGATCTTGGGCTACATCCTGAGACATTCTGATTTACCATATCTATGACAGAACTACAGAAATCCAAACCTTATAGGAAGTCTCTCTGATGATTGTTGGGCTACAAACCAGCACACAAATCAGAAAGGAAAAGATTATAGAAAGTTCACTGCCTGGCTACATGATCCCTCAGGTCACCATAACAAGTAGCCATACCTTTACAATATTCAGACAACAGAAAGATATTCCTATAAACTTGGCATGAAAATGAGTTTAAAACTGAGTCCCCTGAACCTAAAGCAGAGTGTCTATAGGGCTATATTTCTGCAGAGCCGTGTGAGGAAGTTGTTTCTCAGGAACTCTGGTTGTTGAGGGCTGTTGGCTGTCTGCACTGTGGCCAAATCACCCCAACACTGACCCTGTGGACCCTTATCTTTTGTGGAGATCAAATCTCCTGGGAAGATTAATATCCCCCAGGATAGTAATGCATCTCAAAATCTTTAATGAGCTCTGCAAAAATAAAAAAAATTAAAAAACACTTTTTTTTGGTAATACAGTAGCAGATAAAAGTCCCAGAAGGCATGCTAGCTCTGGGCTGCTGTGTTTCTGCTCCATGGCCTTTGAGGTTATTTACAGACAAGAACAGAGGGGAAGCAAGAGTTCCAAAAATACAAAAAGACTAAACTCCTTTCATATTTATCTCCCCTTTTGGGCCCTTCACAAATTACAATTGTGCTATTATAAAGCCACCATTCCCAAGGAAATATTGTGATGATTAATGTGGCCTGAGAAGCAGAGAATTGGGGGATTATTGAAGAAATAGGTGCCTAGAATTCAGTAGCATTTTTTATTATGAAGCTATATGTCATTTTTTAAAATTGGCTTCTCAGCAACACACTTCAGCATTTAAGGATGTTGCCAGGGAAGGAATATTTATATAAAGTCTCACCAAGGAATTGATTTGTGTTGTCGCACAGACTAGTAAAGTTTTTGGTTGGGGAATTATGTTTTATGCAAAAGTATATATTTTAAATTTAAATAAATCCAATATTATTTTTCCTGCACTTCACCTAGAGACAGTCAAGCAAGGTCAGCTCTAGGGTTTGCATACTCAGAATGTTTGGCTCTGCACTGCAGGTAGATAATCCAGAAAACAAGTATCCCAAGGCAAAAATTATCCACAGCAAAATTCAAGCAAAGACTGAATAAATGTGTACAGGGCCATATTGGTCCCCAAAAATGATAACAATAATCAATTTATTTTAGAATAACTTTCTAATACCCCAGTATAATGAGAATTAATTAAGGTCTCTAAATTTTAAAATGTTATAATTTGCAAATGTACATTTTTATATCCTATCCCCTTAAAAATTATAGCTTCGGTTTCTACATTCTACCTAATATTTAAATAACCATTTTTTCCAAATAACATATGACATAATTCTCAACAACCTAATTTTCACTTTAGTAATTCATTATTACACCCTGAATATTTTTCAGAGGGGAAACCCCACAAAATTTTCTAATTTATCCTCTCTGATTACAACCACACTTTTCTTATCTACAAATTATTATTCATTTGTTTGAGTTCTAGCCTTAAATTACCTTGTCAATGCATTGAAGTAATTCACAAATCCATCTACTTAAAATTTCCAGAGCAATATGTTGACTAAAAAACAACCAATAGTAGTATTAAATTCAATCAGGGGATGAGCTCAGGTTCTGCTGTCATTGGTCAATTGTTGCACTGTATATATTTTTATATCCTACCTATGAGATAAATTGCTCTATATCTGTTCCATTCATTATAACTGACTGCTCTTAGTATGGTTCCCTCTAGTTCCATAATTGCAAGTGCAAGATAAAATGGCACGATTTTATCTTTTCTTACAGCTGCATAGTATTTCATTGTGTGTATGTACCACAACTTCTTGATCCATTCATCTGTTCCTGGACATATGGGCTATTTTACTACAATAAACATGAGTATGCATATAATTTTTCTATTAAAAATTTTTTGTGTTTTGGAGATAGATTTCAAGATGTGGTATCACCGTTCTGTTTTTTTTGAGACATTTTCTGTTTTTCATAAACGATAAACTACACATTTCTACCAACAGAGAATAGTGTTCTTTTCTCACCACATCCTCACCAACACTGCTTATTTCCCATAGTTTTGATATACATCATTCTCATTGGTGTGAAATGATATTGCATAGTCACGTGGACTTACATTGCCATTATATAAGTGACAATGTGCATTTTTATGTCTTCTGGCTCCCAAGTGTCTTCTTTGGAAAAGTGTCGATATCTCCTAATTTTTAGATGTTGGTTGTTGAACTTTGTGACTATTTAATAAATCTTGACTACTAGGCCTATATCAGACCTACTGTGTGCGACTATTTTCTCCCATTCAGTAGAATTTTTTATTTATTTTGATTTATTTTTCATTTTAGTTTGAGTTTCATTTCTGCATTCTCCCCTCCACCCACCCCCACCTCTCATAGTGCTAGAGCTCAAACTCATGGCCTCCCCTATGCAAGGCAGATGTTCTCCCACTGAGCTTTATATCCTAGCTCCGCTGGGCTATCTTCTAGAAATGTCTTCTTAAAGTCCCTAACTCAGTCCAGAAATCCTTTCTGCTCAAGCAGCTGGGCAGCAAAAAAAACAAACAAACAAAACACACACACACACACACACACACACACACACACAAATAAAAAAAAATCCCGGATATATTATTTCCTAAAAAGTGTTTCTAAATATAGAGCAAGGCAGCACTTAACCTGCTGGAAGCCTATTTTGCACTACAACCTTCCCTACAGTTTTGCTTTCTTCTCAGTTACAGGAGAATTTTTGTTGGGGGGAAAAAACTAGTTGTGTGTGGTGGGACCCAGGAAACCTCACTTTACAATCAGCAGAGTTCTAGTTTACATAGCAACATGAGGATAATTTGCTCTTATTCAGTTGAATGGAGGATAAATATCTTTACAAAAGAAGGTTCATTTACCCACCACAGATGCAACCCTTCTCAAAGCAATGCTGACAGGAACAACTGCTGTCCATGCCCTTTGAGCTGAAATAGGGGAGTCTCTTGGGGAAAAGACTGAGAAAGAAAGCCCACTGTAATTGGGACAGAAAACACATTTTTGCCTCAGCACAAAGTAAAACTCCTCCATCCAAACTGTCTCGCTGAAGTGCTTTGCAGCAGAATGTGGTCGGCCAATTTACATGCCATTTGGATCTGAAGTTATATGCCATTTGGGGAAGATTACTATAATTAGAAAAATGGCCTAATTACTCTTCTGGCAGGAGCAAAGAAAGGGAACAGACTTTTCAGCTTATAGAGACAAGTCCTTGAGAGACCTCAAAAGGTTTGGGGATCCTGTTTGACAGGAAAGAACATCTCATCTGAATTTCTTGGATCTACTGAAAATTGTGTGTGTGTGTGTGTGTGTGTGTGTGTGTGTGTGTGTGTGTGTGTGTGTGTGTGTGTGTATTCCTGCAGAGTTTGGTGGACATTCTTAACTGTGAACACTCCTAGAAGTGCTAAGGGAATAAAACCAGAATTGGATGCATTTAAGGCAAATGCCTTAACCACTATACTATTTCTCTGACCCTGGATTTTTAAAACAAATGTGGATAGGAAGGGTCCTTCCCTTGCAGAGCTTTCTGTGTTGGTACTTATGAGCAGCACCAATAGACCACGCAGTTGAAAAGGAACAGTGTGGATTTTTAGGCACAAGCCTTGGAAAATGGTCTCTCACACTGTATTAGTGCATTATTTTCTCTGTCTAACTACAGACATACCCTCATATTCTGACCTCAAATAAAATGAGCAGCTGCCATTCTTGCAGGTCCCCAGTTAACAATTAATATGCAAAGTCAAGGTAGATTCCTTTTCTTTATGTAGAGAGACCTCCCAGCCAAAAACGCCTGAGCACTGAGGATTGCTAGAGAATAAATAATGACCCAGGCTTTCACTGTTCAGGTTCTATTTCCTGCATTTTGCAATTGGAACACCTGCGCTGGATCAAACATGTCTTCTACACATTTAATTTTAAACTCATGATATTTTTAAAATATTAGAGTAAAGTAGGGATAGTAAAATAACTTCAAAATGTCCAGGATTTTTTTTCATGATAAAGGTTAGAGATTATGGAAAGAGAATAGATGGAAGCTGGGGAAAAGTAAAGGAAATTATTAAATGATTACAGCTTGCAAGTTGTAAGCTGATAATTGCTTCCTATCATTAGTGACTTTTAATGTGTCCCTCTCCTTCTAAAGATCTTTTACGAAACAGAAAAATAACCAAGTCGCTGACAGCTATCTTTGTTGTATAATTGGAATAAAAAGTTCTGCCACCTTATATCTAAATGCCTTCATTAAAAACAAACAAACCAACAATAGAATACACCATTATTTATTGCAGTACTCAGCACAATAGCTAGGATATGCAATCAGCCTTTGTGTTCAACAACAAATGAGTGGATTATAAAGGTATAGATTTAAATACAATGGAATGCCATATGGCTGCAAGGAATGATGAAATCATGTAATTCACTTGAATGGAAATTGAATGGAACTATAAGATCGTGTTAAGCAATGTATGTCAGAAGAAAAAAGACAGATACTGGATGATCTCATTTATCAGGTGTATAGAATAACAGAACAAGTAAATGCAAAGTTTCAAAGAGGGCATATGCCTAGATTATTCTACTTTCTAGATCACAGAACTGAGAAGAATAAGGAAGAAACAAAAGGGAAAGTAAGAATAGTATGGGAAGTAAGAGGAATAGATTACATTAGACACATTGGCAATGTAGAGCTGTGGTATAGAACTGTGGTGTATAACTATATATCTAAACCAGAGGCTCAGCAAAACCCAAAGCATCAAAGAGATTCTGTCCAATACCAAAGCCATGTCTAGGGGAGATTCTGACTAATCTGGAGCAATGACTATGGAAAGGGAAGACCTCTTCCACCAAATGCAAACCCTACAGAGAAATAAGGAACCAAGGTCAAAGAGAATGTGACATTGGTAATGTTGTGGATGGCCTTGACTAAACCCTGGAGAATGCTAGACAGGACTTAGGGTGAACAGAAATCAGGCCTCCTCTTAGGAGGTTAGAGGGGAAGGAAAGGCTAGGTCTGAGAACAACAGGCAGAAATCAGCTTCTCAAAGAGGACAGTATCAGGGTAAGTAGCTTCAGTCTCACAGAGATGGAGACAAAACTGATGCCAGAAATCATGCCATACACAATGTTTTATCTTGATACCAGCATATTTAAGTGAAGACAACATTTTCTCAACATTTGAGGCACAGGAAATAAAACAGATGTTTGAAGCTTAAACCTGGACTGAAGCAGATGGCAGGCTTAGGTCTTAGACTGCTTTCTAGGAACAAGTAGGTAAATAGAAGCCTCCAGAAAATGTGATGGAAGCAAGTCTACAAAGAAGCTTTTTATTTTTTCCCACCCCAGTTGTTCCCAAATTTCCCACAAGCAAATCCTGCATGTGTAATGCTGGTAGGCCCTCCTCAGATTCCACATATATTTTCATCTTTGAAAATTACCTGCCATTTATTTATATCTTTGTATATAATTAGTTTCAAACTATGATGTTTTACCTAGGTTGAAAAAAATGGGGCTGGAGAGTTAGCACAGTAGGTACAGTATTTGCCTTACATATAGTCAACCTGGGTTTGATTTCGGCATCCCATATGGTCCCCTGAGCTTGCCAGGAGTAATTTCTGAGCACAGAGACAGGAGTAGCTCCTGGGTACTGTTAGTTATGGCCAAAAAAAAAAAAACTACACACAAAACTTGAATTTAATTTCTCAGATGATATAATTTACCATATTTCAGAAGGACAAACATTAGACAAAACAAAGGACACATGAAACATTCATTCGGTGGGTAGCCTCAAGTAAATGAATTCTTTAAAGCATTGTTTCTCAACCTTTTTCTAAACATGGTTCTTTTCAACCTGATATACTTCCGGTGTTTCCTCCACCCCTATCCTATTAACTTACCCTCTGATCTTATGCTATGGCTCCCCATTTGCATGATTTTCATCCATAGTTCTCTATAATAACACCCTGGCTCAGATCCATTATTCCCATGGTAGGTAAATTATTCTCAAGTCATTCAACATTGCATGTGCTTTCAGAAACAAAAACTTACAACAGGGAAAGTAAAGGAAGGAAAGCAAGAGCATGTGCCTGAGCTTAAGGGGTTACCAATCAAGAGAGGAGACTCAGATGGAAAAGATGGGAACAAAGCCAACATCTGGCATCCAAGTCCTGCTAAAATCCTTTCGACATTGAATGTAGACTGGCCCAAAAGGAGTTTGAGGAGGGCACGGGTTGACTCAACATGAAAGGTAGGAGAAAAATCTTCCTTGACCACTACTTGGAAATGCAGAATTAATTCCCTAGTAGAGACCTTTCCACACTGTTGGCAGTTCTTCATGATGTTGACAAGCCAGTAGTCTCAGAGAAAAATGCTGAATGTCCTGGGAGCTTATCCTGAGAACTAATTTTTTTTTGGAAATTAGGAACCCAAAGAGGCACCCAAAGATATTTGGAATACAGCCCATGAAGTTTCTTCTCACTTATTCTGGAACATGAATTTTTATGACAATGTGACCCTATGTTGAGGAAGAGACAGTTTCACGGCAAATTAAGAAACCTGTGAATGTCACTCTTAAACGAGTAAATGCTACTGTCTTGACAAAGGACAAGTGGTCTTCCTAGTTCACAGTTATGGCCTGGACTGTCATGGTTGAATTAGTGGCCTAGGACATCACATACATGTAAGGTGATTGAATATTTAAATATCGATGAATAACAAAGTAATTGTCCTGTTCTGCCTTTGAATTATACTGTAACTGTTAAATTAGATGGTGACCTGTGTAAGGCAGATCTTGAAACTCAATACATGTATTTGAAATTGTTTCTCCCAATCTCCATGACTACTCCTGGGGCTGCCTTGTCTTCTCCAAACCCCCATTCACACACACATGGGAACACAGCCACACCACACACAGATCCCAAAATTGATCTTGGCTCCCTATTAGTTCAAGCTCTCCTTCCCTAAACTGCTTCTGTTATGATTTTAACTTTTCCTCCTGAACTTCTTCCATTTCCCCAGGATTCTGTCAGCAGCTTCATTCTACACCTTCCTTGGCAACCAGCAGGAACTGGAGAGGTTCCTTTCGTGTCCTACCTGCATTTCTGATTAGCCCAGTGCCTTGAGCAACTTTCCTGGCTGCCACCTTCTTCCTGCCCAGACAAATTCTCTTCTCCCAAAGAGGCGATTATGACTTCTCCTTGCCAAATCCATTTAGAATTAAAGGCCAGAGTTGTCATCTGGATATAATGGACCCCCCACAATCTGGCCAACAGCCCTTATCTACTGCAATTGCTCTTCAACCCTAACTAATGCAAATTAGAACTGTCTATGCTCTGGTCTTTAAACAAACATGCATTTCCCTAATACTGTTCCTGTGTGCCGGCTGGCCCTCTTGCCTACAATATTCTTCTATCAGGACCTGGCTCTCTTTAAACAGTTGATTTCCATTTCTTTCAGTAGTTGCATTATAGAAAAGCCCTGTGGAGATTGAATGAGAAGTCATGAACCATGACTCTTAGGAGAGATTCTTATGAAGGTGAGGTGCCTAGTGAACCATTCTGTCAACCAACCTATGCTTGTGGGGTGCCTGTATTTTCTCAAGACCTTTTAGTTAATATGTTATTGATCATCAACATAGTGTGCATAACCAAAACCATGTGAGTCTTTTTCTGCAACACAACTTTCCCCCTGAGGCACATCTCAGCCTTCACAACACACTTGAGGTACACTCCCAATGGCAACACACCACCAACAAAGTGAAAAGGGACCAGGAAGTGGACCACCCAGAGATCTTTATCTTGCAGGATCATTGCTGGAGCAGGAGGACAGGCCAATGCTTGGTCAGTACCCCAGGGAGAGAGTGTGCGGGACTGAGGCAACCCTTGGCCACTCATACTCAGGAAGGACCACTGAGGGGTCCCTGTGTGACTTCTCTAATGTGGAACCTACAATGCTAGAGGACAACTGCCTCAGGCAGCACCATTAAGCAAAAAAACTCACCTCCAGTTGTTTTGGCCAAGATCTCAGCTTTCTGGGACATGGATTTCTCCATTTTCCAGTGTGACTCAAAGAAAGAGACTGTAGACATCTATGATGCCATTTTTAAGGAAAATACTGAGTTCATGAAGGGGGCCTGTTGAACCATGCATCTAAACCTTTCCTGGAGCAGTTAGGACTGAAGGACCAACTATTTCCAAAAGAGCTTACCTGGTACATCAGTACCTGGACCCAGACACAGGCCACTTGGATGCAACTTTTTCAAAATTCAATAGACTTGACTTTAGCTTATCTTTTTTCTGCTTGAGCAGCTCAGTGGATGCTAAGCTTGGAGGTGTGAGTCTCCCACTGCCTTTGATTGGGATAAAATCAGTGACACTTCATTCCCTCAGAAGTTTTGAGGGTTCCCCCTCCCCCAGCTACTCAAGGTTTATAACTGTTTCTAATTTCAAGCAATGTTTTGGTGTAGATTAGAAGCACCTCATCTCTCACAAACCTGTCTTCTCCCTTTCCTCATGCCTTCAGCTCTTTTCAGTGCTCCAGTTGCTGGTGTCAGCTTCACCAGTCTTTTCTATGAGTCCAGCAGGGCAGAGGGAGAGGGCAGCATCCAGCCAAGAGCCAAGGAGCTGTTTCCCTGGGGTTCAGTTGAGATTCATGTCCCTGGACAGTCCCGGGTACACTGTTGGCAGCCACTCCCTCCTTACACTTTCTCTGTGATTTATTTAAGGGGCTCTGCTTCATGTCACTAGCAAGCTATTTTAACTTCACTGTGGGTAAACAGAGTGTCACCAGATTTCCCGTCTTTCCGGGGTCATTTTTTCTGGTTACATAAATATTTGTCTTAATCCCTCTTCTTCCTCTGCATTTTTCAAAATGTTTTTCCACGCGTCTAGCCCACCCAGGTCAGTGTGCTAAAGACTAGTGAGAACAAAGAGAAAAGACATTGTCTTTGGAGCAGAACCTATAGACGGCA
>NC_064858.1:28413190-28448190 GCF_024139225.1 Suncus etruscus
GGTTCCATGGCAACATTGAAGTCTGAACACGAACTTGACTCCAAGTCACAACAGTCACAAGAAGTCAATTCTTTCGTATTCTTGTCTAAATTGTTCTTTTTCCTATAAAGAATATGGGATCAGTTGGATCTGCCTCATAGAATGGCTGTCAGTTTTATTAGAATCAATTTTAATTTCAACAAAGCAATGTTTGTAAAACACTATCCTCACATAATTTTTATCTAAACCAGGATACTTTGAGAGTCTCTGAAGCATCAGGCAAGAGGCACAAATTCAGGTGTTCCAATTACCTTAATTAGTACCATATATAGCACACAAATGGCACACACACACACACAAAAAAAAATTCTTTTCTGTATGTGGAACTGGATTGGGTGTATTTACTTTCCAGGCAGAGACAAAGATGAAGTATATGACAGATGGGGAAACACAGGAGCCAAGAAATATCCCAAAACAAAATACTGGGAGAAAATATGTCTCATTCACACACCTCCATAATTATAAAAACACAGCTAAATAAATGGAGATAATATAATCTAAAGACCAAATATATATATGTATATGTATATATATATATATATATATATATATATACATATATTCAACTGGGCCAGAACAGTGGCACAAGCAGTAGGGCAATTGCCTTGCCTGTGTTGACCTAGGATGGACTGCATTTCGATCTCCCGGTGTCCTATAAGTTCCCCAAGCCAGGAGCGATTTCTGAGAGCATAGCCAGGAGTAACACCTGAGCATCACCGGGAGTGGCAAATTATATATATATCTTCAATATAATCTAAACAATCCATTCCAAAGATGTAAAACATGGCCTTCTGAATGTCTAATGGCAATTATCTCACTTCCAAAAGAGGACCTTCTCCATGGTGGTTTGTCCATCTCCTTGGGCCTCTTAGCTCTACAGTAGAGCTTTCCAATCTTATTTAACATACCAGTACCTTTTCCAAAATAAAAATTTCCCAATGTCACCCTAGAACTCTACCTCCTTTCAACAAACCAACAGAAAGCAATCCCTCATTTCACCCAAGACTATTCCAGCCCCCCATGAGTAGTATCCGCTAGTTTGGGAAACTACTGTTCCAAGTTATCTATTCCATTTATTAAAAAAAAAAAGATTTGTCTATGCATAGAGCTGCACAAAAAATGATATAAAATTTAAAACTGACCCTAACAATTTCCCTTCCAGTCTTAAATTCTACCAATTTAACCCAACCCATGGCAGTTCTGCAAAGCATTCCATTTCAGCTACATCCAGCTGACAGCTCCTCCCTAACCCAGAGGAGGGAACTTTAACTCTGCTGTCTGTTATTTATTGCTGAGAAATAAAAAATAGCTTATTCCTCATGTATAAGCCATTATTGCTTTGGAGTTAGAAATACAATTTATAATAGATAAATGTTACAGAATAAATCACTTAAAAATGGATTGTGTAAGGGATATACTTCATATGAAGCTCATTCTTTCAACTGATGAAATAACTCCCGAGGGCAGAAGCAATCACTAAGTAACTCCCACTGGCTGCAGCCACCTATCATCTCTGCACGTGAGAATGAACCAACTGGCAATCTTAACAACAGTTTACACCAGCTGGGCGAGGAATCATAAAGTCTCTGAGACAAGCAGATGATGTGCTACCCTAGGCTTGTAAGGCAATTCTGATTACCACTTCTCAACTACCACTCCTCTAATCTCTCTCCCAGCCCCAAGTCAGTTTCCATAGCTCTAGGAGCAAATTGAATAAAAATATCTTCTACAGGGAGAAAAAAATGAAGAGAGAGTATTTAGTCCTTGATTATGTTGTTGGAACCCTACTCAATTATTTCCTCTCTTAAACACTTACGGCTTTCTCAAGCAAAACTAATTATTCTAAACTAGTTAATTTAATTTAGTTGGTCTAACTCTGAAATCCAAAAATCTTTATCATCACCTCCTTTATGTACCTGAGCCACACAGTAATAATCCTTCAGACTGCTCTGCACTGAAATACATGTTAAGTTTCACCATAACTCTATAAATGCAAAGTGAACAGGACACCCAGGAGAATAATCACCAATTGAAGAAATTGCATAGGGTGCTCAGGGAATTAGAGATGATTATTGCAGAAATACTATCCAGGAAACATGTTTTCAGTCCAACGACTAGGTCTTAGCAAAAGCTCTACAGGTGTTTTTGCAGAAAGGTACAGTGCTGGGGCCAAGGTAATAGCACAGAGGTCAGGTTGTTTGCCTTGCACATGGTCAAACTGAGTTTGATTCACAGCATCCCATATGGTCCTATGAGCCTGCCGAATTGATTTCTAAGTTCAAAGCCAGGAGTAACCCCTGAGCATCATGGGGTGTGGCCCAACATCTCCCCCCAAAAAAGAAAAGAAAGGTACAAGTGCTCTACAGGCAGTGATCTCTTCCCATGTCTGTCAAATCATATTGGCTCTTAGTGTCCGAAACCAATGTCACTTATGAATGCCAAGTGACTTACCAATGTCACTTCTATCTCCCAAGGAGTTATGGATGTGACAGAAAGCATAAGATTGTTGTTGTCACCAAAAATATTTTTTAAATTGCACATAAGAGTTTATCTTATCTGAGAAATATTGCTCATTGAACTGAGTATGTACTTTGCACAGGGGAAGCCCAGGTACATCCCTGCACTGCATGGTTCCACAAGCCAGATGTAGGCCCTGAGCATTTTTATTTTACATTTTGGGTGTAGCCCAAGACCAAAACAATGACAAAATAAAAGAATTGATTATGACCTTACCTACATTATTATCTGTACGTTAAAAAAATGTTTAGTCCTTCTGTGATAGAAATGAGCAAAGAGAAAAGGCTATAACCAATGGGGGAACAGGAAGAGGGAGTCTAAAGTTCAATGGGATTTGAGATAATCTTCCATATAAAGCCCATTTACTTAACCAAAGTAAGTTTTTAGGTCCGCAATTCTGTTAGAAAGAATAACATGAAAAGAATAACAAGAAAATTTATCCTTAAATAGTCATTTGGGCTTCACAAATGTGTCTCCTGGGGGCCGGGCGGTGGCGCTAGAGGTAAGGTGCCTGCCTTGCCTGCGCTAGCCTTGGACGGACCGCGGTTCGATCCCCCGGTGTCCCATATGGTCCCCCAAGCCAGGAGCAACTTCTGAGCGCATAGCCAGGAGTAACCCCTGAGCGTTACCGGGTGTGGCCCAAAAACCAAAAAAAAAAAAAAAAAAATGTGTCTCCTGGATTTTAGAAGAGACAGGGTTTCAGCAAGATGTGCTACACCAGACAACCTGATGGAGGCGCACATGGGCATTTCAACCTCTGTATTCTTCATAGTGCAGAAAAAGGTTTTAGATTCAGTGTTTATATCCTACAGCTATTTCATTTTCTCTGTTACCAAACTAACTGGATAGAGATATTTCTCTATTTAGGGAGGGGAAAATACCTACTTTATAATTTGTCATGTGAAAGATAATTGACAATCATTCTTTTTCTGGACCTTGGTAGTTTAAATCCAAAAACCTGTTATTTAGATTGCCAATTAGTGTCACACTAACTTCTCAAGTTAATAAAAAAAAAAGTGTCTGTACCACAGTTTCTTTAGCCATTCGTCTGTTGAAGGGCATCTTGGTTGTTTCCAGAGTCTTGCTATGGTAAATAGAGCTGCAATGAATATAGGTATAATGAAGGGGTTTTTGTATTGTATTTTTGTGTTCTTAGGGTATATTCCTAGGAGTGGTATAGCTGGATCGTATGGGAGCTCGATTTCCAGTTTTTGGAGGAATCTCCATATCGCTTTCCATAAAGGTTGAACTAGACGGCATTCCCACCAGCAGTGGATAAGAGTTCCTTTCTCCCCACATCCCCGCCAACACTGTTTATTCTCATTCTTTGTGATGTGTGCCATTCTCTGGGGTGTGAGGTGGTATCTCATCGTTGTTTTGATTTGCATCTCCCTGATGATTAGTGATGTGGAGCACTTTTTCATGTGTCTTTTGGCCATCTGTATTTCTTCTTTGTCAAAGTGTCTGTTCATTTCTTCTCCCCATTTTTTGATGGGATTAGATGTTTTTTTCTTGTAAAGTTCTGTCAGTGCCTTATATATTTTGGAGATTAGCCCCTTATCTGATGGGTATTGGGTGAATAGTTTCTCCCACTCAGTGGGTGGCTCTTGTATCTTGGGCACTATTTCCTTTGAGGTGCAGAAGCTTCTCAGCTTAATATATTCCCATCTGTTAATTTCTGCTTTCACTTGCTTGGAGAGTGCAGTTTCTTCCTTGAAGATGCCTTTAGCCTCAATGTCCTGGAGTGTTTTACCTACATATTGTTCTATATATCTTATGGTTTTGGGGCTGATATCGAGGTCTTTAATCCATTTGGATTTTACCTTCGTACATGATGTTAGCTGGGGGTCTAAGTTCAATTTTTTGCAAGTGGCTACCCAGTTTTGCCAACACCACTTGTTGAAGAGGCTTTCTTTGTTCCATTTAGGATTTTTTGCTCCTTTATCATATGTGCTTACATATGTATATGTAGGCCAGATTTTTTTTTAAATGAGGTAGCAAAGTATTTAAAGGGCTAAAGTGATGCATATGACTATCTTACATTTGGGGAAAAGCAGGTAAAGAGGTGGTGTGATACAGTTCTTATGCTTATGTTGGAAATACAGGTTTTCCCATTGTCTTTTGGGTTTTTCTTGTGGTGTGTGGGTCCCCAGGCGTCTTTCCATCCCATCCCCAGATCTTCTTCAGAGTGGCAAAAGATTTGCGGCAGGGAGGTCCTGGAAGGGTTCTTGCATTGAGGATACTTTTAGACCTAAGTCCGGTTTCAGGTAACAGTCCACGTTAGGGGGAGTTGGTGGGGAGGGCCGCGCAGCATGGATCCGCAGGGGAGTTGGCTGCCTTTTCTTGCAGGAGACGAGGTGTGGGTTTGACTGGGTGTCCTCTCGACTGGGTGCTGGGTAGGTAGTGGTTCGTTGGGGTAGGAGGTCAATCTTGATGCCTAATAGATTAAGGACTGAGGGTGGAGAGTTTTAATATGGCGGGAGGTCTGTATGGGATTGAGGGGTGAAGGGATAGTTGGATTTCCAAAGGGGGAAAGGGGGAAGGTATATGGAAGGGGTAGGAAGGGAGAAAAGAGAAAATACTTTTAGAAAGAAAGGGAGAAGAGAAAAGGAAAAAAGTAAAGAGAAGAGTAGAAAAGAGAGAGAAAAAGAAAAAAAAGAAGAGAGAAAAAAGAAGATAAAAATAAAAAAGAAAGTAGTGAGAAGAGAGGAGAGAATAGCAGGGGAATGCTAGTTTGCTTGAATGTGTTCACAGAATAGAGCGTGTAGTTTAAGTCTGTACGTCTCAGTTACTGCTTCGGTGGTCTGACTGGTCACGTGCTTCAGTTCCTAAAAGAAGGTGTAACCTAGAGATAAAGTGTATGTTAAAGAGTTTTCTCGGGGCCATCTCATAGTGCAAGCTAGGTATGGTATCTCGTGTGGTATCCTGCGCTGCCATCTTAGTTTATCCACCATTTGTATTCAAGGATGCCTCTGGATATAAAAGCTGAGAGATTATTTTAAATATTATAAGATAAAGACATTAAAACGTAGTATTATGGGATGATTCCATTGCAGACAGTGATTTCCCGTGGTGTTCTTTACCTGTGTTCCTGAATACTATCTCTAAGTGATTGTTGTGGGCCTTTGTCGTGGAAGGTTGATTACATACCTGTTCTCTCTACGGTGCAGTTTTTGGTGTTGCTGCTTTCTTTGTGGAATAATGTGTAGTCAAGAGTTTGCATTGTTCCTTTTTCAAGTACTTTGGGGACTGCTCCTGAGTATATGTTGACTATTGCAGTGTTTAGAGTTTCTACCCTGCTAAACCGTGTTATTTGATTGTTGAGTATCAGTTGTGTATAAGATGTGTGTTCTGGGTGCTTCAGAATAGTGCTACCATTCTGTGTTTCTCTTTTGTCTTCTGACTTACTTTGTTTAATATAATATGATCTAGGTCCATCCATGTTGCTGCAAAGTCTGTGATTGTATCATTTCTGACTGCCATGTAATATTCCATTGTGTATATATACCACATCTTAATGATCCATTCATCTGTTGTTGGACATCGAGGTTGGTTCCAAGACTTGGCTATTACACTGAGTGCTGCGATAAATAGTGGGGTGCACATATATTTTGGAATGAATGTCCTTCCCACTTGGGGGTATATACCTAGGAGAGCAATTGCTGGGTCAAATGGCAGCTCAATTCTGAGCTCTTTGAGTACTCTCCAGACTGTTCTCCATAGGTGTTGGAGAAGGGGGCATTCCCACCAGCAGTGTATGAGAGTTCCTTTCATACCGCATCCCCGCCAACAGAGATTGTTCCCATTATTTTTAATGTGAGCCATCCTCACTGGTGTCAGGTGGTATCTCATTGTTGTCTTGATTTGGATCTCTCTGATGATGAGTGAAGGTGAGCATGTTTTCATGTGTTTGTTGGCCATCCTTCTGTCTTCCTCAGAGAAGTGTCTATTCATTTCATCTCCCCATTTTTTATGGCTTTATTTGGTTTTGGGGGGCTCAGCTTTCTGAGTGCTTTGTATGTTCTAGATATCAGCCCTTTATCTGATATGTCGAGTGAAAAGATTTTTTCCCATTCTGTTAACTGTCTTCTTGCGTTAAGTAGGGTTTCTTTCGCCATGCAGAAGCTTTTTAGTTTGATGTAGTCCCATTTGTTTATGTTTGTTGCTAAAGTTCTTGCCAATGGTGCTCCATTCTCAAAGACCTTTTTGATATATAGGTCTTCGAGTGTTCTGCCTATTTTATTCTCAATAAACTTTATAGATTCAGGTCTGATTTCAAGGTCTTTGATCCATTTTGAGTTGACTTTTGTATAAGGGGTGAGGTATGGGTTGATCTTCACTTTTGTTATGTGGTTTTCCAGTTGTACCAACACCATTTGTTGAATAGACTTTCTTTGTTCCATTTCAGGTTCTTGCCTCTTTTATCAAATATTAGTTGGCTGTATATCTGGGGGTTTATGTCAGGGAATTCTGTTCTGACCCACTGGTCTGAGGTCCTGTCTCTGTTCCAGTACCATGCTGTTTTGATTACTATGGCTTTATAGTATAGTTTCAAGTTAGGTAAGGAGATGCCACCCAGCTTCTTGTTTTTCAGTATTTGTTTGGCTATCCTGGGTCTTCTGTGGTTCCAGATGAATTTTGTGATTGATTGTTCTATTTCTTTAAAGAATGGTGTCTGGATTTGGATAGGGATTGCATTAAATCTATATAGAAGTTTGGGTAGGATAGTCATTTGGACTATGTTAATTCTACCTATCCATGAGCATGGGATGTTCTTCCATTTCTTTAGATCTTCTTCAGTTTCTTTCTGAAGTGTTTTGAAGTTTTCCTGGTATAGGTCTTTCACTTCCCTTGTAAGGTTGATTCCGAGGTACCTGATATTTTTTGATACTATTTTAAATGGAATTGTATTTTTAATCTCTCTCTCCTCGACTTCATGATTTGTATATAGAAACGCTACTGTCTTTTGTGTGTTGACTTTGTATCCAGCCACTTTGCTGTATTGGTTAATTGTTTCTAGGAGTTTTACTGTGGACTGTTTAGGGTTTTCAATGTAAATCATCATATCGTCTGCAAATAGAGATAGTTTGTGTTCTGCTTTCCCAATTTGGATTCCTTTGATTCCCTTCTCTTGTCGGATTGCTATTGCTAGGACTTCTAAGGTTATATTGAATAAGAGTGAAGAGAGTGGACAGCCTTGCCTAGTTCCTGACCTTAGTGGGAATGCTTCTAGTTTCTCACCATTAAGTATAATGTTGGCTGTTGGCTTTTCATAGATAGCTGTAACTATCTTGAGGAAGGTTCCTTCTAAGCCTATTTTACTGAGTGTCTTTAACATGAAAGGGTGTTGGATTTTGTCAAATGCCTTCTCTGCATCGATTGATACGATCATGTGGTTTTTATCTTTCTTGTTGTTGATGTGATGTATAATGTTGATTGATTTGCGTATGTTGAACCAACCTTGCATTCCTGGTATAAATCCCACCTGGACATGATGTATTATCTTTTTGATAAAGTGCTGGATTCGGTTTGCTAATATTTTGTTGAGTATCTTTGCGTCTATGTTCATTAGTGAGATTGGTCTGTAGTTTTCTTTCTTGGTGATGTCTTTGCCATCTTTGGGAATGAGTGTGATATTTGCCTCATAGAAGGAGTTAGGGAGGATTCCTGTTTTTTCTATGGTTTGGAAGAGCCTATGGAAAAGTGGTAGTAAGTCTTCTTGGAAAGCTTGATAGAATTCACCTGTAAATCCATCTGGACCTGGGCTTTTGTTCTTAGGGAGTTTTTTAATTACATCTTCAATTTCCTCTGAGGTGATTGGTCTGTTTAGGCTTTCTAGATCTTCCTTTTCCAGTCTTGGAAGAGGGTTTTTTTCCAAGAATCTGTCGATTTCTTCTGGGTTCTCTAGCCTAGTGGAGTATAGTTGTTCATAATATGATCTCATGATATGTTGTATTTCTTGGGGTTCTGTTGTAATCTCTCCCCCTTCATTAGTGATCCTATTAATTTGGGTGTTTTCCCTCTTTTTTTTTGGTGAGTTTTGTCAGCGGTTTGTCTATCTTGTTTATTTTTTCAAAAAACCAACTTCTGGTCTCATTGATTTTTTGTATTGTTTTCTTAGTTTCGATGTTGTTTATTTCTGCTCTGGTTTTTATTATTTCTTGCCTTCTGGTTGTGGTTGGATTTCTCTGTTGCTGTTGTTCCAATTCTTTGAGGTGGTCTTTTAAGCTGTTGGTTTTGTTATTTTCCTGTTTCTTGACATAGGCCTGTATTGCTATGAGTTTCCCCCTAATTACTGCTTTTGCTGTGTCCCACAGATTTTGACATGTTGTCTCTTCGTTGTCATTTGTCTCAAGGAATCTTTTTATTTCTTCCTTGAGTTGTTCTTTGATCCAGCTGTTGTTGAGCAGCATGTTGTTTAATCTCCAGGTATTAGTTTTTCTCCATTGCTTCTTCTTGACGTCAATTTTGAGTTCTGTTGCATAGTGATCTGAAAGGGTACTTCTAATGATCCTTACCTTTGTGGTCTTATATAGGTTGGCTTTGTATTCTAAGACATGGTCTATTCTGGAGAAGGTTCCATGTGGGCTTGAGAAGAATGTGTATTCTGCTTTCTGGGGATGGAGGGCTCTATATAAGTCTATTAGCCCCAAATCTTCTAATTTTTCATTTAGAGCTCTTATTTCTTTGCTATTTTTCTGTTTGGTGGATCTGTCCAGTGGTGATAGTGGAGTATTGAGGTCCCCTACTACTATCACATTTCCCTTCATGTGTTTCTCCAGGTTTACGAGCAGTTGCCTCACATATGTTGCTGACTCTACATTAGGTGCATAGATATTGACCAGGGTTAGTGTTTCTTGATCTAGTGTTCCCCTGATCAGTAAGTAGTGGCCCTCTTTGTCTCTGATCACTTTCTTGATGTTGAATGCAATTTGGTCTGATAGAAGAATGGCTGTCCCTGCTCTTTTTTGTTTTCCATTGGCCTGAATAATTACTTTCCATCCTTGTATTCTAAGCCTGTGCTTATCCTGTAGTTGTAGGTGTGTTTCTTGCAGACAGCAGAAGTCTGGTTTATTTTTCCTAATCCAGTTCTCTACTATGTGTCTTTTAATTGGGGAGTTTAGTCCATTAACATTTAGGGAGATTATTGAGAGAGATGACTGTTGTGCAGTTGTGTTGTGTAGGGTTGTTTTTGTTACAATCGGGGGTTTGGATTGTGTAATTCATCTCTGAGCAGGTCATTTAGGATTGGTTTAGTTTGCACAAATAGTTCAAGCTCGTTCTTGTTTGAGAATGTTTTTAGTCTATCCTCCCATATGAATGATAATTTTGCTGGGTATTGGTCCCTAGGTTGGAAGTTTCTTTCATTCAGTCGTTTAAATGTCATTCCACTGTCGTCTTGCTTGAATTATTTCGAATGGGAGATCTGGTTTGATTCTTATGTCCCTACCTTTGTACTTGAGATTTTTTTCTCTCTTATTGCTTTAAGGAGTTCCTCTTTCTCTTTATTTTTTGCCATTTGATTACTATATGTCTTGGAGTTGTTTTATTAGGTCTATTTTATTAGGGACTCTTTTCACTTCCTGGATTGGCATTGAGGTTTCTTTCCAGAGGGAGGGGAAGTTCTCTGCTATTATCTCTCTGACTACTTGTTCTTCCCCTTTCCCTATTTCCTCCCCTTCTGGTATACCCACAATTCTTAGATTGTTTCTTTTGTCCTTGTTCATTAGATACTGGACTTTTCCTTCCAGTGCTTTGCCTTTTATTTCTTTGTTGGTTTCTTGATCATTTTTTGTTTGCAGTTTTACTTCGAGTTCTTCAATGTGTCTCTCCAACTCTGTGTTTCTGCTTGTAAGGCTTGTTACTTTGTCTTTTAATTCCTTCATTTCTTTTTGTATGGACTCTCTCATGTTCTTTAACATTTCTTCTTCAATTTGGCTGATTCAATCATCCATAGATTTCTTATACTCGGTAGCTAAGGTTTCTTTCATTTGTTTTATTAATTCTTGCATTTCCTTCCTCATTGCTGCTTTTAGGTCACCTTCCCATGGATCTGTGCATTTTGGCGGACTTGGAAACTTGATAGGGTCTGTCTCTGTATTTTCAGATGTTAGGGTTCTCTTTGATTTACCCATATTTCTTTGCGTCTATTGGTATGCTTTGGAGTACACCCACGTGGAATGGTCCCAGGGGAATGCACTCTTTCTGGGCACTGGTGTGGGGGGGTCGTGGATGCGGGGATCCCTATGCCCCAGGTGGAGTGGCCTCTGGGCGCTGCACTCACTTTAGGGAGAAGCACGCAGACTGTGGGGCACAGAGGTCTCTGAATGCCCACCTTTTTTTTCCCCAATTTTATGGGTTCTTGATTATTTAAGAAATTTTGGTGTTAGGCCTGAACTGGCTATACCTATAAGTTGTGTTAAGCTATATTTGCGCGAATGCTATTGCGTTCGCGTGGTTCGCGCGGTGTCTCCCTAGCTGGGGAGAGCTTCAGGAAGTCGCCGGGGGCGGGGCCAAGCTGCTCGCGCGGACAGCGTGTTTGGGCGGGGTCTCCCTACCTGAGGAATACTGAAGGAAGTCGCCAGGGGCAGAGCCAAACTGCTCGCGCGGGCTGCGTGTTTGGACGGTGTCTCCCTAGCTGGGGAGAGCTTCAGGAAGTCCTTTTTTTTTTTTTTTTTTTTTTTTTTTTTTGTCTGCTCAGCCCATAGCCAAGGGTAGGACTTTGGAAAAAAAATTTTTTTTTCTCCAATTTTTTTTATTTTATTTAAACACCTTGATTACATACATGATTGTGTTTGGGTTTCAGTCATGTAAAGAACACCACCCATCACCAGTGCAACATTCCCATCACCAATGTCCCAAGTCTCCCTCCTCCCCACCCGACCTGTCTTAGGTAATGGGTTGGCAACTTGATATAAGCAGCTAAACATCCTGGCTTTGGGGGATGAGAGATAGAGAAAACATAGAGTACTTGCCTTTGTGGCTGACCAGTTTCAATCCCTAGCATCCCTAAGAATAGCCAGAAATAATTCCTGAGAACATAGCCACAAGTAACAAGTACAATGCATTTCCAGGTGTGGCCCAAACCTACAAAAATAAAAATTAAAAACACGTGGCTTTGGACTCAAAGAGTTTCCACCACTGAACACCTTAAAATATTCTGAGGGGGAGTGAGCTGCCAGGTATGGCTTAGTAGCTACAGTGAATTTTATTCTTCCCATATACACATACTCTCATTGCATTTTGTGTGAGATCCAGTTTGCAGCCATGTATGTGCATGCTCCACATCTAAAGTGTGCAACTAAACTTATTGTTACAGCAGCAGCAGCAAAGGGAAAAGAAGGATTAGGATTATAAAAAGAAAGAAAAAAAAATAAACAAGCAGGACATTAAGGATCTTAAACCTATCAAAAGATGGCTTCCTTCCTCTGAGAGAAGTGACATTCCCCCCACCAGAACACTGAATTTACTTACTTTCTTTTTTGCTAACAGATTAGTGAACATCCTGTGAGTAGATTCTAATGAATTTTGGTATGGAGACTTACACTCACAATAAGGTCACTACAGGGAGCTGAGACATGCAAACATGCTCAGCTGAGAGCATGTGTCATGTGTTTATTGGCCCATCACAGATATTTTGCCTTTTAAACTCTAGAGTTTTATATTTAATTGAATAAACATTGTGACACACCCACCCTTGGCTCAATAAATTATGTTAAGTACATCAAATACAAAAACGAGTAAGTTGGGCCCGGAGAGATAGCACAACGGTGTTTGCCTTGCAAGCAGCCAATCCAGAACCAAAGGTGGTTGGTTCGAATTCCGGTGTCCCATAAACAAAAAAAGAAATGAGTAAATTATGTTTTTGCTCTAGAGAAATCCATCTCCCATCATCTAGAGAAGTTTACAAGTTTAACATTTTATGCAAGCATTATTGTGATTGTCTTCAGTGTCACAGATTAAAACTGGGGCCTCACGCATGCAAGGCAAGTGTGAGACAATGGTATGCTGCTGCTCTGCCTTTCAGTCTTATCTCTAGTCTGTAGATATGCATTTATAGACTTTGATGCTTTTTATCTTCCTCTTCTCAAACTTGTGGCTGCAAACGGCCCTCCGTACATTTTGTGGCCCTGCCTAGAGGAATTTTGTTTTGTTTTGTTTTGTTTTGTTTTAGTTGTTTGGGTCACACTCCCCCAATGTTCAAGGCTTACTACTGACTTTGCCTCCTGCAGCCCCTCAGGTAAATTGAGTTTGAGACCCCTGAAATAATCCCACTCATCTTAACTATCTCCCCAAGGATCTTCCCAGATTTACCCTTCCTGGAATCCAAACTTTGACTAGAATGCATGCATCATGGATTCAACCTTCTAAAACTTCTCAAACTCCTGCTACCACTTCCTACCTCAAATCTGCAAGACTGCTGCAATCATTTCTATATTAAAATTGTTCTTAGTAGAAAAAAGATCAAAACCTAATAGAAAATAAACTAAAAGGTTTGGATGAGGTCATTTATGAAGAAAAGAAAGTTGGATTTTATACAATTAGAGAGTAACTTCAAGACCAGACACAGGGACTCCTAACACACCTGTATGCTTTTTCACTTCCTTTGGGTTTTGATGCCAGGCCTAGCTATACTCACCGATTACTCCTGGCTCTGTACTCGGGGATCATTCCTGGCAGTGCTATATACCATTCTAAGAATCCAACCATATTTGGATACTTGTCAGGCAAGTGCCTTATTCTCTGTACTATCTCTCCAAACCCCTGCCCAAATTCTTTCCACTGGTTGTTTCTGGGAATCTGCGCAGGGTTCAGCTGCCACCCAAAACCTCATGTTTGGAAAAAGTCACTATAGATGTAAACAAGTGAAGAGGATGTTGCTCTGGATGCAAATGGACCTTAACTTAGTGATTGATGTCCCTAAAAAAAAAAACAAGAAAATATGGGCAGAGATACACAGCAAGAAGACTTCCAGTTGACAATGGAGATGGAGATGCAGTGCTACACTGTGAGTTGTGTTACACCAAGACTTCCTGTAGCCACAGAAGGTAGAAAATGCAAATGTAATTGAGAGAGCACTAGAATAAGGGCAGAGGGGTTGTATAGAGTAGCCTCAGGTCCAACTAGTGGCATATTTCCAGGAGGTACTTAGTGATTTTCTTTTCTGAAAAGGGGCCAGTAAAACAAATAAGTATGGGTACCACTGCCCAAGAGCATTCAGACATTGTGTTTTGTCTTGAAGCCTCTAGAACCTTGAAAAAAGACACTCATGTTGTAAAACACCTGGTTTCTGGAAATGTGTATAAAAATCCAAGGAAACCAAAGCAATGACTGGGGTTAGATTGGGGTTCCCATTGTTTTTATTTAGGAGCTCACAGAATAAGAGCTTCTGCCTTCCACAAGACTAAGATTCACATCCTACTGCCAAAGTTGGGTGGACCTTCTGTGTGCAACAAATACCCATCCTCAGACAGCTTGGAGGGCCTAGCACAGAAGCCTTTGTGAAATATCTCTCTTGAAAACTGAAGAGAAGAGGCTGGAGACAACATTGGAGATCTCGTCACAAACTAGGAGAAGAGAATAATTGTTCAGTGCCTCCTAGCAATCTACCTCCTTTCAGCCAACTAACGGAAAGTGTTTTCTACCCCAAATTTCACCCAAGGTGACTACAGCTCCCTAGAACACACTCTTCTTATTTCTCCCATTTGGAAAATACTGGAAAACCATGATCTTTCTCCTACCACCTTTGTCCCCTAAAAACAATCACCACCTCATCTACTCTGACCAACAGAAATAATCTCATATCTATTCTTAACTGATCAACAGCACACTTCTGGGGGAAGGAGTGGTTTGGGCCACATCTAGCAATGCTAATGGATTACTCTTAGATATGTGCTCAGAAATCACTCCTGGGTGTACTCAGGGTGCTATTTGGGATGCTGAAAATCATACCCAGATTGGACTCATGCAAAACCTGCTGTGCTGTCATCTCTCTGACTCATGAAACATTTTAGAGTTAAAATTCTCTTTATTCTACACTTACTATATAAAGTTGTCTCTTCTGCAAACCTTGAGAAACATAAGGAAGTCACAAGGTTTCAAATGCAACAAAACATAAGTGATCAAAATAGTAAAATCTGAATAAAAACAAGGAGCTGAGAAAGTTAAGTGATGCGTATCCATTAATGGATTTTCTATCTCAGCTATTTGAAAGAACACCCAAATAAGGAGAGATGGTGAAGGTATACAGGGTATAGTGATTTGCATACAGCCAAATCTAATTTAATCCCTGGCACTTGAGTTGGTCTGCTGAGGACTGCCATAAGTGATCCTGGAGCACAGAACCTAAAGTAAGTATTGAGCACTGCCCAGAGTGGCTCCAGAACTAAAATAATAAAATAAAGAAGAAGTTTCTCACACTTTATTAGATTTAAAGAAATGGCACTGCAGAGATCCTAAAATGCTCCAATAAAATAAATGTGAGATTCACAAACGCAAACTCAATGTAGGTCAGAGTGTGTGAAGGAGGTTAAACACTTTCAATTAGATTTTTCTATAGAGGAAAGGCCCGCTTAAGTTAAGCTTTTTGCTGTCGAGGGAAAGAGGAGCCAAAGGCATGAGTCCCAGGTCACAAGCACAGTGACTGCTTGGGAATGCAGAACCAAGCTTGGGAAAGATGAGAAGCTAGGTCCTTTGTCTCCTCCCCAATTTCGACCAGGGAATCTGCTTATTTCTTGCCTGTCTTTGGAATCATGGGGCAAGCTCAGACCTAAATATAAATAGTTCTTTCTTTCTCTCCATAAACAGATATGAATTCCCCCACTTTTCTATTTTGAGAGTAAGGGCTGCTCCCCATGAGTCAGTGTTTGCAAGATGCTCTGAAATTCTGAAGCACAGAATGTGTAATGAGTGAGGGTTACAGTTTCTCAGCAGAAGGTGACCTCCAAGGTCTTGGGGTCTTAAGATGTGATGACAGGCCCCATTTGCTAGACATTCATCATGACCATGGGGCCACAGTCAAAGCTGCCACAGCTGCCAATGCTGGTCTAGGTCAGACCCTAAAATAGTGGGAAAAGAATGTGCTTTCCACCCCTTCCATATACTATCCCAAAAATTCTGCCTATGTCTTATGAGTGAAATATAAAACTCAACATGGAATTAGAATAGGATGGGACTCATTTGGGAAACATTCAGTATGACTTTCAAGGAATCATCAAGTCACAAAGGAAAGAAAGGAATGCACATGAATGTGCATGTGTGTGTGTGTGTCTGTGTGTAATAACCACATTTCTTTCAAATCAGGAAAAGATCTGAGCCACAATTGGCTAGACTAAAAGGGCTTCATAAATTACCTAATTGGATGAGGGTCATTTGATTGTGTCACAGATACTGCTTTAACACCACTTAATTTCTTCAACCAAAACAAATCAATCCACAGGGACTTTCAGTGGACTTCTTAGACAAGAGTATCATTTGCCATGAATGCATTATTTCCTGTAGCCCATTTCTTTGTGTTTCATTTTATTTTTCTATTTTACTTCATTTTGTTTATTATAGTTTAGGAAGTTATAATAAGTTATAATAACATTTATGATATTCCTATAAAACACAGCTACATCCCAACACCCCAAAGTACCCAGGACTTTCTACGACTGGCTTTACATCTTTCCTAGTCTAGTCTTCCCTTTTCCTACCACTCCTCCATGGTTGGTAATTGGTTCTGCATTCCAATGTCAATCTTTTGTCATTAAAATGTTTCTTTCTTAACTACACTGACAACTATCATAACAATGTCAATGAGTGAGAAAAGTAGAAAGCCTGTCTACAGGCTGGTGGGGGAGGAGGAAAATGGGGGGCATTTTGGTGGGAATGTTGCACTGGTGAAGAGGGATGTTCTTTATCTGACTGATACTCAACTACAATAATGATCTGTGATCGAGGTGCTTAAGTAAAGATATTATTTTAAAATAATAAAATAAAAGTTACTTTCTTCTTCAGTTTTTGGACTTCTAAAATATGTAGTTTTTTTTTTTAAGTCAAAGGGCACAAGAAATCAAATAAAAAGGAGCATTTTGCATTTTCAATTGCTAAAAGGGACCATGATTAGGAAAAAGTTGAGAAATTTGGGTAGAGTGCAGTGTGTGCTCTTGCACACATTTTGATCAATGCACTCAAATTATAACACTTGTGTTCTTATTCAATTTAAAATGTGTTGATAGAAAGTAAAATATTAATTGAGCTCTTTCTTCTGGTAATGTATGTTTTATTAACAATAGAACAGAGCTATCACAATATGAATTTTATACTTGATATCTCATTTATTATAGAATCAAGTTTACTTTACCAAAGTGTTATCAAATTAGTTACTAAGAATAGTATGGACTAAAATGGATTCTGCAAGTCAATCTGTACCCTCATACCTAAGTAACAATAATACTTTGACCCTTAATGTTTGGTTAGGTTTTGTTCCTCATGGAGCATCTTTATTTTAAAGAAAATTTGAAGTTAAATTTCTGTTAAGTAATGTTCTTGATGAAAATTTTATTTAAATGCAAATTCAGTCACCATGTCAGCATTTGGCCAGCTCTATCTTCTCATTCTATTCTTAAAGGAGAAGTATACCAAATCATGAAAAATCTGGGAGCTGCTTACACTGAGCACACAACTAAAAATTGTCAATCTCAGGAGGAGAGGGCAGGCCAAGTTCTATTCCTGCCAAAGCCATACCAGCTGCACCCACCACAACACCTACTTTAACAATAGCTCAGCTTCACAATCAACCACTGAGCTCTGCAGAGATGCCAAACTAACCAAAACTCCATGTATGCCAGCATTTGGGCTAACCTCACCAGGTCTTTTTAGGAATAAGTGTGAGCACCCGACACCCCCTTCTCATACTTACAGAAGTCCTAGCAGTTGTAACCACAGCCCACGAAAGCCACAACATCATCACAGAGCTTGGAATTCCTAGACCACATGACCCTGTACAACTCCAAATTTTTTCAATACTGTCATCTCAAGAAGAACACACCAATTTAGACATCAAAGTGGATGCAAAACCACCTAATGTTCAGAAATAAAATAACAGAAAATCAGCTAACAACAAATTGCTTGGCAAACCTTCTGATGATGACTTAATGAACTCATTATAAAATACATTAATTTACACACATTTTCTTACTACTGTACTTTTTAGAAAATAATGTTATTTATCACTTACTTATAAACAAGCAATATAGAATATATTATTTTGTGTCTGCCAAGGAAGTAGGCTTTGGAATTAGTTTAGAAACCAAGAACAGGGGCCGGCGAGGTGGCTCTAGAGGTAAGGTATCTGTTCGATCCCCTGGCGTCCCATATGGTCCCCCCAAGCCAGAGGCAATTTCTGAGCACTTAGCCAGGAGTAACCCCTGAGCATCAAACGGGTGTGGCCCCCCCCCAAAAAAAAAGAAACCAAGAACAATGTTGATATTGGTCTTTTAAAAATGTATTATGGGGCCCGGAGAGATAGCACAGCAGCGTTTGCCTTGCAAGCAGCCGATCCAGGACCAAAGGTGGTTGGTTCAAATCCCGGTGTCCCATATGGTCCCCCGTACCTGCCAGGAGCTATTTCTGAGCAGACAGCCAGGAGTAACCCCTGAGCAACGCCGGGTGTGGCCCAAAAAACAAAACAAAAAAAATGCATTATGAACAATCATATAATATATGATCTTTAAATAAAGTAACTTATAAAAAAATAACAAAAATATTTTATCTAAATAAATTAACTAGGGTTTGGAGTCATAATGGGTATGGGTAAGGCACCTGTTTTTTATATAGCTGACCTAAATTCATTTCCTGGAATTTCATATGTTCTCTTGAGCACACTAGGAGTGAATCCTGATATTAGAGCCAGGCACAGTTGTGAACACAACTACATGTCACTCAAAAGCAAACAAATAAAATGTCATTTTGACCTAAGAACAGTGATAGAGAGTCCTGGTAATGTGGTGGTGATGATGGGAACAATAACTTTGTACATCAAGATCCCTAAACATTAGGGGATAGAGAGATAGTACAATGAGAAAGGTACCATAATAGCCTACCCTGCCAAGCCTGCCCAACTGGTAGGCTTATAGCAAATTTATTTAATAAACTTAAAGATATGGAAATGGAATTACCATAATATAAATCAATAAGTCAGTTTGTGTTAACTGCTATATGATTTTAATCTACATAAACAAATTTAAACTACTCAATATAATATAATATACTGTCTGTGCTTATTAACATAAATACATTTTCAACTCTGGCATCTAAAAAGTATTGCGTTAACCACTATAACAATAATAGATGGGAAGGACCACTCTGGACAAGAAAGGAAGTTAAGTGATATACATGATACCACTTCAATAACAGTAATGCAAACCTCAGGACCCCACAATAAAAAGTAAGAGGAGAGAAATAAAGAAGAAAAGTGTCTGCCATAGAGGCAGACTTGGGGTTAAGGGGTGGTGAAAACAGAGGAAAACTGGGGACATCAGTGATGGTAAATGAACACTGGTAAAGGAGTGGATACTGGAAAAGTGTATGACTGAAATTCCACTATCAACAACTTTTAACTTTGTATCTTATGAGTATTTAATTTAAATATAAATATGTATAACATTAAATTAGTGTGGTAAATTGCCGCATGTCAGTGAGCACCAGAAGTAAATGCAACGCACTGCAGTATGTCACATACTAAGGATCTGTATTTGAATATAGCACATCTAGAGGGGTAGCCCCATATACTAGTATGACCTGTTATACTTGGAAAAGTTAAAAGTGGGGGCCGGGTAGGTGGCGCTGGAGGTAAGGTGTCTGCCTTGCAAGCGCTAGCCAAGGAAGGACTGCGGTTCGATCCCCCGGCGTCCCATATGGTCCCCCCAAGCCAGGGGCGATTTCTGAGCGCTTAGCCAGGAGTAACCCCTGAGCGTCAAACGGGTGTGACCCAAAAACCAAAAAAAAAAAAAAAAAAAGGAAAAGTTAAAAGTGTAGGGAAAAATGGAGGACATCAGATACTATCGTTAATACAATATATTATTTGGAATCTGTCAGATATGATGTGTAGCCAGTTATAGGGATAATGGAAATGGCTAAAGACAATAAAGACCACTTAAAAGGGGATATAGGTCATTCTTACCTGCCTGGGTCTGGGCTGAAAAATAAAAGGAGTCTTCACCCACATGTGCCTAGTCTGAGATCAAAAGGAAGCCAAAGGGAGAGAAATCAGCAGCACTAACAAAAAGAGGCAAGCCTAGAGCATCAGTGATCAACCAATAAGTCACTGAGAGTACTGGAAAAATGAAAGACACTGAGCCTATGGACAATGAAGGACCTAGCCCATAGAGTCAGGATAAGAACTGTTAATTAAACATTAGGAAAGCCAACCATCTCTTCTGCTGTTAAATAAAAATTATATCAACACAAATGTATAAAATTTGGTGATACCCAAGGGTACACCTCAAAAGATAAGCTAGTTTCCTGGTCACAACCCCATCACACTTTACTTTATATATGTGGACCACTGGTTATTCTTTCTTTGAGACCCTGAGCTCCTTGGAGAAAACCAATAACATTATTTCATTCCTTCCATCACTGTCACCTCTGGGTATAAAACTCAGTGGTTCTGAGATGACTGCTGTCATGTTATCACAAGACAACATAATCATTGAACAATTTCCACTGCCATTGGCACAACTGAGCTACGGAAGATCTGCAGCAGCAGATGAGGAGGGCAAGCCAGGAACTGGACCAGACCACAATTGTCTCTGGGCAAGAGTTTTTTCTCTCTAGTCAGAAAACTTAATTTGCCAAATCTCATGATTTGTAAACAATGTTACATAATCCAAACATTTCAATTTCACTTTTTAGTAAGATTATAATATTAGCTTTTATTTTACTTTTCAAAACTGTAATGGGAAATTTGGAAGGGACAGAATCAAATAAAAATCCTTAAGAAATCTTTTATTAATAAATTAATAAATCTTTTATTTTATTTTAAATAATTTTTTTATTTTATTGTGGCCCAAAACCCAAAAATAGTATTAATAATTAATAATTAAATTAAAATATTATTAATAAATTAATAGATCTTTTATTTTACTGTGGCCCAAAAACCAAAAGAAAAAAGAAATAAGTCAGAGAAAGAGAGAAAGACGCAGAATGGTCTCACTCATCTATGGGTTTTAAGAAATAATGAAAGACATTTCTCAATAATTTTCAGAGACAAAAGAAGGGAGAGCTGGACGTTACAGCCCACCTAATAAACCTCACCACCAAGAGTTATGAGTTTAGTTAGAGAAATAACTATATTACGAACTATCCTAACAATGAGAATATATGAGGGAAATAGAAAGCCTGTCTAGAGTACAGGTGGGGCGGGGAGGGAAGGAGGGATATTTGGGACATTGGTGGTGGGAATGTTACACTGGTGATGGGGGGGGGGTGTCATCATATATGACTGAAACCCAAACAAAATCATGTTTGTAACCAAGGTGTTTAAATAAAAAATATTTAAAAAAAAAAACTGTGTTACACATGGAATATTATGCAGCCGTCAGGAGAGATGAACTCATGAAATTTTTCCATATGTGAATGTACATGGAATCTGTTTTGCTGAGTGAAATAAGTCAGAGGGAGAGAGATAGAAGCAGAATAGTCTCACTCATCTATGGGTTTTAAGAAAAATAAAAGACACTTTTGCAATAATTCTCAGAGACAAAAGAGAAGAGGGCTGGAAAGTCCAGCTCACGACATGAAGCTCACCACAAAGAGTGTTGAGTACAGTTAGAGAAATAACTACATTGAGAAATATTATAACAATGGGAAAGAATGAAGGAAGAAAGTAAAAAACCTGTCTAGAGTACAGGCGGGAGTGGGGTGGGGAGGAAGAAGATTAAAGACATTGGTGATGGGAATGTTGCACTGGTGAAGGAGGGTGTTCTTTACATGGCTGAAACCCAACTACAATCATATTTGTAATTAATGTTTTAAATAAAGATATTAATAATAAGAAGAAATAAAAAATAACATTTTATTTATAATTTTTACCCTCAAATCAATTACAGACAGAAAAAGACAAAATAATGCTGAAAGTTTTATCTGAGAAAATCTTACAGTGGAAAGGGTTAATTATTTTTCTAATTTTTTTTTTGGTTTTGGTTTTTGGGATACACCCAGTGATGCTTAGGGGTTACTCCTAGCTATGAGCTCAGAAATCGCTCCTGGCTTGGGGGACCATATGGGATGCCTGGAATAGAACCACCTTTCATACTGGATCAGCTGCATGCAAGGCAAACACCCTACCGCTGTGCTATCATTCCGGCCCCAATTTTTCTAATTTTTGAATGAAGTTATTAATTTGTTTTATTGCATTTCTTTGTCAAAGAACTGAGCAATTTAAATAAAGAGATAAGAAACTGGGAGATAGTCTTCTATAACTTGAATTTTATTTAGAACTTCATGGAAACAAAATGTTATATAATTGTCAGACAAAAATACAAAAGTTAAGGAAAGAGATGGCCCAAAAACTAGGTCCCAATGCAGAAAAACTCTGAAATCAATTGCAAAAAGATTGGTTAGCAAATACATGGTGCTAAGACAATAAATCACCATCTGGAAAAAGTTAGATCCAAGGGAATCATAAATTTAAATGTAAAACCAAAGCCATAAAATTACTAGAAGAAAACATAACGAAATTTCTCTACAACTCTGGAGAGTAGAATGCCTTTTGAACCAGCCCTCAAAATGTACAGCACTAAAAGAAAAGCCAGACAAGAAAAATAAAGCATTTCTATGAGATTTTTAAAATAAAATTTAAAAAATTTGTGACAAAGTGATCAAAATAATCATTTGTGACACAACATAAGCAAAGGCTTTATTTTCTAATATATAAACAATTCTCAGAGCATGAAGTGAGACCTGTGCAAAGTACTTGACATCACTCTGAATCCACAAAATTTCAATGAAATTTACATGAAACTGTCAGTTCTCATCAAGGAAGAGGATAAAATCAACTCTTGTACCTCTTCTGCTAGAGCCCTATTGGGTGTTGGTGCTGGTAACCAGAACAAGAGCAGAACCTCAGCAACTCTCAGACATGTAGATATATTTTCTCTATGTCCAGCTCTTTTGGTACCAGACATTCTTTCTCCTACAGATCAGCTTCCCAAAAACCAGATTACATGCACATAGTGTTATTTTCTACAGGACGGCTTATCGGTAAAACAAAGACAAATGCAATAACAGAAATATGGATCTGCACAAGTTGGGCTATATAAACAAGGTAGATGTATTCCCCTTAGAGGATAAAGATGACTGAGAAAGATATATCTGTGGTAGAATATTATTGAGGTTGATTAAGAAAAGGATAAAGAAAAATATGTATTCATTGCTGCTTATGTTTATATATGTTAGTGATACAGATAAAAAAGAAAAGAAATTAGAACCATTGTATAAAAATTCAATGATAAAATGAGAGTGAAAGGCTGAATTCTCAGGCTGACCTTCCTAATTTCACTTTTTAGCTCATTTGAATCCAAAGGAAGTAGCACCTATTCAAAAACAAAAAGTAACGTTTATGGTATCAATATAAAAGCAAAATAATCATTGATCTTGAAAACTAAAAATAGAAAAAGCTAGCATAAAAAAATAGATAGCTGAGAATTCACTAAAGTACTGTCAGGCCCAAAGAGATAGTACGGTGGGAAATATGTTTGCATATTTCCAACATGGATTCAATCCCTAGCACTCCATATGATCCCCAAGCCACCCGGGAGAGATCCCTGAGCATATTCAGGTGTTTCCAAAATATAATAAATATAATAGCAATAACAATAATAATAATAATAATATCTGAGCTGAATGGCTTTAAGAGTTGGTCCTGAGCTATAATGAGTTCCCCACCTCCAAGTTTCTCTCATGAGGAGATTTTGTTGATAAGAACATTAAGTAGAAGATAAGTATCTTTCCTGCTATTCCAAATGTACAAACACAGTAAACTTGGGAGCTTTTCACACAGTCACAGCAGCTTTTAAACTGGTGTGAGCTGTTGTTCACACCTCACATTTTACCTAAACACATAGCATGGTGAGTTCCTTATCTTCCTTTTTGTATTTGCTTGTTTGTGTATTATTGTTTTCTTGCCACACCGGTGGCACTCAGGGCTTACCCCTGGTTCCGAACTCCTGTACTTAGGAACTACTTCTAGTGGTGATTGGTGTCTATATGGGATGTTGAAAATCAAACCATTGGTTAGTCGCATAAAAGGCAAATGCCTTACCCTCTATACTATCTCTCTAGTCCTTGGTTCTTACCTCTTACAGGCATGCTTCATTTTTATTTTTATTCCATAGCTAGGCCACTACTCTGTCCCTTTTGCAAGTACAGAAAAGAACTGGAGTAAATAAGCTTGAATCATGAGAAAGTGGGATAACAGAATGTGGACTTGGTTTCAAAAACAGATGCATACAATCAATTTTAACAATGACAACAGCTAATGTGTCAAAAAACACGTGACCAAAGCCAATTGCTTTCGTTGTGGAAAAAATAGGAAGTATTCTCTCTTGGGGAAACCTTCCCCGCCAAACCACCCGAGCTAATGGCAACAGACTCACCAAATCTGCCAGCACTGAGAAATTAAAGACGAAAACAGGAGAAATTCAAAAGCTATAGAGCAAGTAGAAAAAAATAAGAATAAATAAATGAACTGGTTCTGACCACATTTAAGATATTGAATCAAGCACACAGATTTGTAAATAAAGTAATAGAAAACATCACATCCTTAGAAGGTTATATTGAGGACACCTTAAGATAGAAACTATTTTCTCAAAGTTCTTATACAGATCACAAAAAGACAACATGAGACTTTAAATTTATGAAACTATTTTTTATTAATAATGTATCTTCTGGGGACTGGAGAAATAGCACCATGGTATTAAACTAGTATAAAACTGGTATAAACATGGAATAAAATTTTAATCTTCTGAGCATAAAGTCATCAGGAGTTCAATCTCTGGTACAGTTCCATGCAATAAGCAAGATGCTGGCAGCTCTGTCTGTAAATCCCAATGCTGCAAGTATTTCTGGCCACACTGCAGCCAGATGTGTGTAACACAAAGGATGAAACACTGACAAGCATTTGTGTGTAAGCAAGCACCATAACTATAACATATGTACCTCAACTAAGAGTGTGACTCCCAGTGAGAACTATGGCTGAGTGTAGGAGTACCACAACATGATGTGTCAGCACCATAGGTCCATATGCAAACCCCACGGCATCAACAATGATGAGTAGAGGGAATGGGGAGGGAATAATAAAAAGCCACAAGTATATCCTGTAAAAATGAAAAAGTGGAGGTGAGCTCTGTAATCTGCACCACTAAAAGCTACCAAAAATTATTCAAGACACTACTGAAAGAGAAAACAATAGATGCAGATTCACAAACGAAGTTAGCAATTTCAAAGTCATGAAATAGTTCAAAGCCAGACATATTTCCCATGTCACAGGAATATACATACATTCATATTCTCTTGTAGAAGAGTTGAAATAGACTACCATAACCAAAAGTCCATCCCTCTGATAATGTCATTTTAGTTCCTCCTCAGCAAGTATCATTTTTTGTATCAGTATTGGCTTCATTTATAAAAAAGTAAATGGAACTTAGAAAAGTTTAAGCTATTGACCTCATCATTTACTAACAGTAGCAAACCAAAATTCAATCTGAGCCTGACCTATCAATTCATAAAGTCTTTTAAAGTCTTATTAATTAATCTATTAAAATTTGAGTCTCAAGAACTTATGAAACCATAATGAAAGACTTTATCCTAGGCTTCATTCTAGGATCTGTGCAAAAACCAAGACCACTAATTACAGACGACTGGTTACAACAGAGATGGAACAGAACTTCTAGAACCTTAAAGAAATACTCTATCCTAGACTTCGTCCTATGACCTCTGTAAATACCAAGATCTCTAGTTACAAAGGCCTGATTTTCTCATCCACAACTGAGCAGAAAGTTTCCTGGCACCATAAAAAACCTTGGGGTGTGAAAATAAGTGAGTTCGGAGCCTATAGTTGTTCCCATGACAGTGTGCTTCAAGGGTGGAGAAACCCTGTATCTCTTAGGCCAAGAGAATTCCCTTTCTAATTTCCCCCAATACTTACTGTGCCTATGCAAAAAAAGGCACAAGACCTTGCCACACCAGCCCTCCTTCCTTCCTTTTTTTTTTGGGGGGGGGGTTTTTTTGTTTTGTTTTGTTGTTTTTTGGGGTTTTTGTTATGTTTTTTTTCTTTTTTCCCTATCTTCTTCTTTTAAATTGATATTTATAATCTCTAGATGGACTTCTTCTGGATTTTTTTTCTTTTATCTTTTCTTTATTTTTTTCAACAGAAACAAATAACTTGAATAATCTTGCTCTGCCTCATAAATTGAGGGGGGAGGAAAATGGATGGTACCAGGATCAAACAGTTGTATGAACATTGAAATAAAAAATGATCAGACTTAAACACCAAATCCAAAGTCAACAACAGAATCAATACCCAATCTACAACAAACTATACATAGAGGGGACCAGTTACACTAGCATTCCGGGGTCAAAGGAGGGAGATATGGAATGCATGCTGGGAACAGGAGTGGAGGAACAAAAACACTGGTGATGGGAATGGTCCTGATTCATTGTCACTATGTACCTTATATATCACTGTGAAAGATTCATAATTCACTTTGGTCACAATAAAAATTATTTTAAAAAACTTGACGTTCACTTAGATTCTGGGAAAAGGTAGGCAGAAGAGAATTTACATATTATCTCTTAGCTAAAGGACCTTGGAGCACTTAATAATCCATTCTTCCATTGCCCATGCTTTCATTAACTCATACTCCTCATAAATAAAAATTGTCATTAGCATCACTTTATTGTATTCTTAAAGTAATTAAGTGAGAGGAGCCAGAGGAATAGTACAGCAGGCAGGGCATTTGTCTTGCATGCAGCCAACCCAGGTTCCATCAGTGGATCCCATATGGTCTCCTCTTACTGTAGTGGTAATTTCTGAGGACAAAGCCAGGAATAATACCTGAGCACCTCCAAGTGTGATCAATAAAATATAAAAAGGAATTAAGTGAGACCAGTGTAGAGCAGCTGTGCACTGTGAATCTGAAGCTAAGAATGAACTGTGGCCTACCCATGCAGGTAAAGGCCATGCTCATATGGCTTTATTAATATACTAAAGCTTATTTGGCTAAAAAATAATCTCTCATCCACATAAATTCCACCGATACCTCCCTGGCAGTGAGAAAGATGACAATGACATAGGAAAGAGCACCTTAAAACTACATAAGAAACCATGGTAAAGCAATGGAAAACCTACCATACCTTTTTTGTAAATATAAAATCCTACAGTCCAAATCAGTAGTGATCCCCTATATATTCTCTCAAATGGAATTTAGAGTGGAAATGCTTAGGATGTTTAACAAGTGCAAAGAAACAGTGGTACATACTATCAATAAAACACAGAATGTGAGAGCAAAGCTGATCAAATATACAAACAGAAACGTCAAGACTGAAAACCTTGATGAATGAAATGAAAATTTCATTGGAAGACTTTACCATGCCAGTAACAGCTGCTGAGTGAGCTTGAAAAATAGCTTCATAACACCTTCATACTACAAAAATAATGGAAAAAGGCATCAAAATAAATGAACAGAGATGAAAAATGTCCTCAAAGTAAATTAACAAAAGCAACAGAACCTTGGGATATATTCAACAGAAACATCAAAGATTTGTTGGGGCCCCAGTTAGCCAGAAATAAGACTACTGAAGAAGCAGCAACCAAAGACATTACTGCAGAAAAGTTTCCAGAGTTGAAGATCACATGCACCCACATCTGGTTACCCAAAGAGTATTAGCTAAAAAGAGACCCAAATAAAAATACCCAAATGCACATCCTAGTAATAATGATAAAAACCATAGATATAAATAAATACTAATAACAGTGAAGATCAAAACAGAAATTACATTCAAGAGCAGATTTATCAAAAGAAACACTCTATGCCATAAGGCAGTAGTGGGATATAGCGAAAAAAGTTGACAGAATGAAAGCCCCCACCAAGAATACTTCAATCACCAGACTCTCGTTCAGGATTGAAGAAATTATACGCAGCTTTTTTTTTATGAAAAGAGTCATGGTTTTATTTTCTTAACATTCTCTTTTTTAATATTTTTTATTTAAACACCTTGGCTACAAACATGATTATGGTTGGGTTTCAGTTATATCAGAAGACACCCCCATCACCAGTGCAACATTCCCATCACCAATGACCCAAATATCCTTCCTCCTCTCCCCACCCCTACCTAAACTCTAGACAGGCTTTCCACTTCCCTCATATATTCTCATTGTTAGGATAGTTCACAATGTAGTTATTTCTCTAACTAAACTCATCACTCTTTGTGGTGAGGTTCATGAGGTCGGCTGTAACATCCATCCCTCCTCACTTAGAAATTATACACAGCTTTATGGATAAATGATAGCTCAGGAACTTCACAGACTCAAACCCAACTTTAAGAAAAGAACTACAGAAAGATGATGCAAATTTTCATGATAATAATCTCTCCCAATGTGAATAGAATAATAAATAAAATAGATAAATTAAGAGACACAGTGTTGCAAACTGGATTTTAAAATTAAATTCAATATTCTGCTACTTGTAAGAAAATAATCAGAAGTCAAACTCGAAGGTTGACTTTGTTGGTCAAAGGTTGGAAAACAGTTCTTCCAGCAAACATCTCCCTTAAAGAGGCAGGGTTGGCACGCTAATATCAGATGACACAGACTTCAGGCTCAAAAATAGTATAAGAAAAAGAGAAGGTCATTTCTTAATAATCAATGGATATGTACATCAGGAAGAAATCACACTCCTAAACATGTATGCACCCAATGAGGGGGACCAAAAATACTTAAAACAATTATTAATAAACTTGAAGAAAGACATCAATAGCATTATACTAGTAGTTGGAGACTTCAACATTGCTCTGTCACCTTTTGATAGAATAAACCAGGCTAAAACTTCAAGGAAATACTGTCTTTGAAGTAAAAAAAAATGAAAGTGAGAGGGTAAATAGATGATAGATTGCTGCAGGCATCCTGTGTCTCAGCAATTCTAGTGGGTCATAGTCCTTCACGAGAAGAAAGCAGGAGCAGTGGCAGAACAGAATAATATTGCAGAAATTATTACCACACAAGAAGTTTGGGGACTCACATCTGATGAGCGTGTGACAAGTTTTTTTGAGCAGGGGAATTTATAGGGGTCAAATTAGTCATAGGTGAAGAATAATTATAATCACAAAGCACAGTACAACAGTAACAATCCCTAAGATATGGGTGTGACTGTAAAAATTTTAGGTTACAAAGGAGAAGGTTACAACTCAAGGCAACTCTCTGCAAGCTTACTTGAAATACAAAATTAGGATTAGGAGGGAGTATAAAATATCTAGAAACTTGATCTTTACTGGACTGGACACTATTGTTTTAGAGGTAAAGTAAAGGGAGGAGCCAAATCCCCAAAAATGAGTTTTCCTATTTCTAAAGGAGAGTTAATAGTCAATAGCCAGGATCTGCATTCTGGTTTCACCCTTGATTACCAGAAAATGCAGCTGCAAACACATATTTGAAAAATGAGAAAAAGTATTGTCTTTGCTTTTAGGGTTGACTATATCCAGAAAAAGGGTTCTCAAATAATCTTTGGTGCTGGAATTTCTGAACCAAACCATTTGATAGAGGTCATAATTTTGCCTGATATTTACAAAGGAGAGATAACCAAATACTGACTGAAAATGTAATGCCAAGCATCTCTTTGGAAATTCCTCAACCATCCACGCAGGGGAATAAGGCATCCACAGTGGGCCTTTGAAGGAACTCCATAGGGGTTATTTTGTTCTCCCCACCAGGAAAATCTGAGGATACATCTGGTGGGCTGAGCCCCCCTAAAAGTTTATGTATGCCATGGCAATAGATAGATAGATGATAGATAGATAAATAGATATATGATAGATAGATAGATAGATAGATAGATAGATAGATAGATAGATAGATAGATAGATAGATAGATAGATAGATGATAGATAGATAGATAGATGATAGATAGATAGATGATAGATAGATAGATAGATAGATAGATAGATAGATAGATAGATAGATAGATAGATAGATAGATAGATAGATAGATAGATAGATGATAGATAGATAGATAGATAGATAGATAGATAGATAGATAGATAGATAGATAGATAGATATAGAGGTAGATGCTAGATAGACAGACAGACTTTTCATTTTCCAGAAGCCAAACATTCTTCTTCAATGCACATAGGATATTCTCTAAAATAGACCACATGCTGTACCACAAAACATACTGCCATAAAATCAAGAGAATAATTATATTATCTTCTCAGACAATAATGCACTAAAAACGAACAAATAAATACTTATGTAATGTAATGTAGGGTAATGTATTATACATTTTTAAAAATAGCCTATAATGCTTCTATATCAACATTCTGCAAAAGTGTGTTTTACTAAATATAGAACCACACTGGAAATAAATAGATTTTACTGATTTCATAAATGGTCCACTTTCCTAGTGAACATTTTTTTATCACCCAATTGTCGGTTTTCACTAGCACTTATATCTTCTGTGAATAAAAATATTTTATTTTCTGATCACTCCTTGTTAAACACACTTCTGTTTCACGACACTAGAAAATTAAGCTGAAGTACATATTAGCAAAGACATGCAGAAACCACAAAGAAATGAGGGAATCGGAATCATTCTATTGCCATTAAATAGGAAAGAAATAAGAGTTTGCTAATGACAGACATACTCCTATAGAAAAGAAAATATAGAATGCTATTATTGCCCTTTTTCAGCTAAACTTATAGGAAGAAGGCAAAAGAATTATTATGTGTACAATATTTATTCAGCTCCTGGGATGATAGAATCTTTATAAAATGGAAAGTGAGCACATTCTCAATAATATACTTTTGCAGTGAGAAAATGACACTTTTTGAGTGCGGATATATATATATATATATATATATATATATATATATATATATGTATATATACATCCATAGACTTCATTTCTAGTTTCTTGCCTATTTTGTCTTCTGCCAGTAGTTTTCTTTGCAAAGTGTGAGGCAAGAGACCACATATTTGCCAGATATTTGCACTAGAACACAACATAGTGTGCACCTCATTCCATTGATAAATTACCTCATTGCAGAGAAGAGAGCTGGCAAAAGACTACAGAGAAACTGTAAAAGACATAAAATAAAAAGTAAAAAAAATTGCCACACATTAAGTGATTAAAGATTACATAAAATAATATGCAAATGGTTTTGCTGGCAGCAACTGAGCAAATGTATGCCTACTACTTAAGTATGTGTATGCTCTGAGTGAAACAGTTGAGCTGTGTGTTATCCTTTACAATAAATTCACAAATATTTATTTTCTCTTTCTCAAGATATTTTTAAAGGAAATTCTGTATTAGAATTCAATGACCAGAAAAACAATAAGTAGAATCTATAATAAAAAGATGAGTAGTAATTGGAAAGCAACTGGGTGCAGAAATCACCTCAGACAAGAAGAAATGATGATAAACCAAAGTCAGGGAGAGAAAACTTATTCAGAGAATGATAAGTAGCCCAGAGAAAGCTAATATTCAGAATCAATGTGAAAATTGTAAAGAATGGCAGATTGGATGGAAAGTGCTAGCTAGATACAGAATGACCTCTCTCATATGTAGAATTTACAAACACACAGTAAAGTAGTAACAAAGGGCCATGGCAACACAACAGAACTGATTCACAGAACCGAATGTGGGATAGGGGATTTAAAGGAAGGGGTGTTGAGATCCTTTGGTTAAGGAAGTGGGTACACTAATGATGGTGTTGGAATTAAGTACATGGAAAACCATCAGAATGTATAGTAAGCCACAGAACCTCATTTTTTAAATGTTTTTAGAAAAGAGGTATTGTACGGTCCTCCGTACAACATTTTGTGGCCCTGCCCTAGAGGAATCATTTTTTGTTTTATTTTGTTTTAGTTGTTTGGGTCACACCCCCCAATGTTCAAGGCTTACTACTGACTTTGCACTCAAGGATCACCCCGACTTTGCCTCCTGCGGCCCCCAGGTAAATTGAGTTTGAGACCCCTGGTATAAATAGTTCAGCGGTACAGTGAGTAGGGCATTTGCCTTGCATGAGTTCAGTTCTTGGCACCACAAATGGGACTCCCCTCTAGCTCCCCCACAACACTGCCAGGAGTGATCCCTGAACACAGTTAGATATGGCACAAAATAAAAAGAATGTTGATGGTTGAGTGGATGTAGGTTCAAATCACACTTCAACGCTGGCTTTATAACTAAAACTTTATTCTTACTAGCTCTGATTCTCAGATTTTTCTTTAATGGCAACACTAATGTAATCTAATTCATTTGGTTACTGTGTTAAATTAGCTAATAAATGTCAGTCAAAGACTTAGAGCTCTATCTAAACAGTTGTTCAATGAAACATACTACTAAATTAGAAAATAACAGAAATGGAAGAAGCGTTGGGATTCGTAGATTAGATTTGATCTTGCTAGCTAAAAAAAAAGAGCTAAAAACTAAGTGTTTTCAGAAACTTAAGACATCAGGAAAAGAATACCATCTACATTTGCATCCAAAAAAGTAATTACTTTGGAGTAAATTTAACCAAAGATATGAAAGAACTGTACAAAGAAGACTATGAACCATTGTGGGAAGAAACAATACACAATGATTAAAAAGCAATTTCAAGATTTGATGAATTAACATTGTTAAATTACTATGATACCTAAATCAATATATTATTTCAATGCATTCCTTAGTAGAATGGCATTCTTTACACAAATTGAGCAAAAACCCATAATTGGGGGGGGGGACTATAAATTAAGCAAAATACTAAAAATAATTCTGAGGTTAAAAAAAGTACCAAAAGGTAAGAATCAAGCTCTCTGACAAACCTATACCACAAAGTAATAGCAACTAAAATGGCATAATTTTAAAATACTATACAGATTAACGAAACACAACTGAGGCACAGACATAAACCTACACTTGTATAAAATGTCAACAAAGAACCAAGAGTATACAACAGAACTAGAAAACTCTCAGCAATAATGATGCTGGTGACCTAGACAGCCATATGTAAAAAGAATCAAAACTACACACATTATCCAAAACAACTAATCTAGAATTGAGCAAAGATAACATAAGATCTGAGAGCATAAAATTAGTTGGCATTTTAATATCAACCATAGAATTTTGTGCTTTGGAACTCAGCTCCTAAAATGTTACATCAGATTGAAAATATTCATTTTAATGCATAAGATAAATGCATAAAACAAAAAAAAACATTCTCCTGAAACAAAGAAGGTATTTTTACATCATATGCTCAACAAGGTTTTAATATCAGAAATATATAATAAACTCAGAAAACTAATAAGCAATGAAAACAACTGAATTTTGAAGCTGTAACAGAGTTTACAGAACAGGCACACAGACACATGAGACAATCTCATGTTACCTAAAAGAAAGGAAAGACCAAATGCTGGAGAGGACGTGGTGAGAGGTGTACTCCCCTGCCCCAACTTCCTGTTTTGATTACTTTGAGAGGCAGACCTGCTCACATCTGGTTGGGGTTTTTGGCTTACTGTTTTGCTCAGTTTGAGAGGCAGAAGGGAGATTATGGAGGAGGATTGAGAGAGTTTTCAGCAAGAGAGGTGGTTGGCAGAAACAAGTTGAGATGTCAGGGCAAGAAAAGAGCCCGCTTAAAAGGATAAAAGTTTAGGAGCCACACATGGTGGCTAGGGCCTTAATAAAGCTGATGTCTCCTGAAGCCTGTGAATCATTTCTTCACCACCACCCTGAGACCACAAATTGGAGGGGATTGCAGGCCCAGGCTGGAGGAGAAAGGCTTCACCATCCCTCCATCCATCTCACCATCACCCATAACCATCCAGGACTCAATAATTAATATGTTTTTCAACAAGAGGGAGCTCTTAAACATTGTTGGTGAAAATATAAACTGGTAGAGTCTTTATGGGAAGCAATGTGGGATCTTCCTATGGAACAAAAAATAGAAATTCTTCAATTCATTTATCCATTGTGTTTAATCAAAAATTTAAAAATACAAAAAGGTATGTGCGGTCCATATATGCAACTCCTTTGTAAGTACTATATATGTACATATGTGCACACAATTAGTGCAACTCATATTTTTTAAAAGTTGAAATTATGCCATTTACAACAACATTGATATACATCAATGGTATTATGCTCAGGAAAGTAAGTCAGATGGAATGACAAATACCATATGATTTCACTCTTATGTGATATATAGAGAAATCAAACATAAACTAAAAAATAAACTTTTAGACTATATTATCAATTAATCATTATTAGCAGGAAAAGAAAACTAAGTAAAAGCATCAATTATGAGAGAAAGATTGAGTAAGATTTGGGGGGGTGAAACTAATGAGGTTGTTTTTTAATAATGTATACCTGAGACATTAATAATGTCATAACACAGTGTTATTTCAATTTAAGAAAGGGAACTCTTCTCTCTGGTAATTATGAAACTATTAAATATTGTTAACACCAAGACAGTTAGCTTATCCAAATGAAAATGATTAATATCTTCCACTGTTTGTATGGAAATTCACATTTTTGTACAATCAAGAACTTAACACAGTCTTTTTTTTTTTTCTTTTTGGTTTTTGGGTCACACCCAAAAAGTAGCACTCAGGGGCTACTCTTGGCTCTATGCTCAGAAATAGCTCCTGGCAGACTTGGGGGACCATATTGGATACCAGGATTTGAACCACTGTCCTTCTGCATGCACGGCAAATGCCCTACTTCAAGTGTATACCCTTAATCCAGCAATTACACTACAAAAAAAATTCTAAGTAAGGAATATAAAAACATGCTTTAGTGGAAACCATCATTCTCTGATCTCTTGCAGTAGATATCTATATTCACCAATTTTGTTGCAATAGCAAACCACTGCAAGATCTATATAACATACGAAAACGGGCTTACACTTCTCCCCATGTGACATAAGACTCAATGACTCAGCTCCACAGATCTTTTCATCCCAGAATGCCCTACCTGCTTTTCTCAAGCTGGAGAGAAGAACAAAAATAATAATTAGAGGGGTCGGAGAGATATCACAGAGGTAGGGCATTTGCCTTACATGCAGCCGATCGAGGACCTACTGTGGTTCAAATCCTGGCATCAGGTACCCCAGTGCCTGCCAAGAGTGATTTCTGAGCGCAGAGCCAGGAGTAACCTCCAAGCATTGCCAGGTGTGACCCAAAAAACAAAACAAAATCAAAAACAAACAAAA
>NC_064858.1:29179637-29282137 GCF_024139225.1 Suncus etruscus
TTCTAAATACTGGAAGTCTACTATCCTAATTCTTCAACAATCTGTATTGATGATTTTGGTGGTTGAAAACTACCATAAAGTCCTCAATGTAGAAGTCCTAGTAAATATAAACAGAATTTGTAAAAAAAAATATGCATTCGTGTGCTACTGCCAAACGACAAACTCATAAAATATAATCATTTTTAATACCATGTATCCTGGCTGGTTTACCCTTTGTCAGCTGGGCTTGAATTGTCCAGAGTTGGATTGCATGCTGGCTTTAATTCTTCTCTATGAATATTTATTTTAGACATTAAAGGAGTACTGGTTATTCAGTTGAAGTTTTCTCATGTTCAATAGGAAGGGGTGCAAGAGGACGAGTTCAAGCCTTGACTCATGTCCCCATGCTGGCATGTTATTAGTCAAATCAAGTCACAACGACAAAACCAGCATATATAGGTTATGGAAAGATAGTTTGTATGGGAAAGTGAAAAGTGCCTATTTTCTTACACTCTCACATTTTCTATTTCTAACACTCTCACATATGATGTTTTATATTAATTTCTATTGTTCTGAACTTTCATTTCACTCTCTGAGTGAAAGTGAGCATTGCTACAATGCTCAGGATCCTGGCTCTGTACTCAGGGAATACTCCTGGCAGAGCTCGGGGACCATTTAAGGTACTAAGAATTGAACCCAGATTGGCTGTGTGCCCTACCCACCATCTTCTCTGTCTGTCTTTGCTGATCTGTGGGGTATTTATTTGATCATGTGATGCCAGGAATCAAGCCAGGTCTCCTGCATGCACACCATGTGGTCTAGACCTTGAAGTTACCTTCCTGGTATTGAATTAAGTCCTCAGATTCCAATACCAGAACATTGGAGAAATGTGGGTCTGGAATCAGATGGTGGTCTGGAAAATAATTCTCACACACACACACACACACACACACACACACACACACACACACACACACACACACACACTTACAGAAAAGGCTTTTGAGGAGTTCTCCACCTTATCCCTTACCTCCTAGCAAGCCAAAGCTCCAAGCTGTCAGCTCTCAGGAGATCTGGAAAATGTAAGGGCCTACTTCCTTTACCTCCAAGGTTTTTTATTTTGGGCGGGTGGGGGGGCGGGGGGAGGGTCACACCCAGCGGCACTCAGGAGTTACTCCTGGCTCTGCACTCAGAAGTCACTCCTAGCAGGCTCGGGGGACCTTATCGGATGCCGGGATTAGAACCACCATCCATCCTGGATCTGCTGCGTGCAAAGCCAACTCCCTACCACTGTACTCTTTCTCGGGCCCCTACCTCCAATTTATTTATTTATTTATTTATTTATTTATTTATTTATTTATTTATTTATTTATTTATTTATATTTTTTGGTTTTTGGGCCACACCCAGCGGTGCTCAGGGGTTACTCCTGGCTATCTGCTCAGAAATAGTACCTCCAAGTTTTTAATCTGAAGGACTCATCACACCTGGAGTTGGGGCCATCCGGTCTCAACACCAATCTAAGGTGCTACATTCCAAGATAATTCCATTCAATGTGTAACAAGGCATTATACTGAGTGAGGTACAAACAGACTAAATCTGTAATCCTACATCTGAAGGATTTTGTATATTTTGTATATTAAATTATTGAAACGGCTGCAGTTCGATTCCCCCGGCATCCCATGTGGTCCCCCAAGCCAGGAGCGATTTCTGAGAGCATAGCCAAGAACCCCTGAGCATTACCGGGTGTGGCCCCCCCAAATTGCTGAAGCTTGGATTTTAAGTGACAAGCTATAAGTGGTTTAAGAAAAATAGAATTATATATATATATATATATATAAATCTACAAAATAAAATCCGCAAAAATGCAATTTGAAATATCAAATGTTCTTCATTATTTTCAGGAAACTAGTTCCCTTCTCTCTATTTCTAGTCTCTTTTCTCAGTCACCTCCTCTTATAGGACAATTGATAAAACTCTACTTATCCAATTCACATTCTCTATGGAAGGGGAGGCAGAGATATGAATAAAGTTACATCACTTCTTCCCAGAAGTCCACCTACTTTTCTTGCTTTAATCTTATTAACTAGAAAGCATACACATAATTATACTAGCAAAGAAAGAATGAAATGTTTACTTCATTATTAGAAACCTCATGGGGGCATGTTTTCTGTGAAAAATGATGAATTTTCTTATGTTAATATACTATTAACAAGAAGTAATTATTACTATAAACAATTGGTGGCCTTTGCCATAAAATTTCAAGAAAGCTTTTTGCATTATCAGTATTGCCTAGCATTTAAATAAATGTGATAAAATATTATTGCTAACAAATATGCTTCTTAATTAAACCTTGAAAGCTGCCAAAAAGAAGAATAGTATGAGAATGAAGTTTATAACTCTGTTTAGGTGCCTCTCCCAAATGCAGTTAAAACCCAAGAATGAATCTCATGGAGAACTAGACTATCTGTTTCCCTGTAATATATTAATTCCCATGTAGAAGTTCTTGACAGATTTTAGAAAAAAAATATGAAACATTTCTTTTTATGAATAAATGATTAAGATTTGAATTGATCTATGGGCATTGATGGATCACTGCCTTTTGTCATGATGGTTATCCTGTGATCAAGGTCATCAAAGACCTGTCTGACATCCATGTTCAGGCCTATCTCACACAACCTTTTTTCATATATCTCTGTAAAATTTATGATATGCTGCAAAATGTTAAGTATTATGTATGACCTTCTCAAACAAACTCGATTAATCATGCCACCCACATATGTCCTCTGTCTTGCTATTAATGCCTTATGCTCAGCCATCTCAGCTCAATGATCTCCATCCTCTCCTTTATCACTTTGCTCATCCATTAAAACTTAAAACATTCATGCTCGCTTCGGTAGCGCGTATACTAAAATTGGAACAATACATAGACTATTAGCATGACCTCTGCACAGGATGACATGCAAATTCATGAAGTATTCCATATTTTCCCTTTCACTGGAAATGGCCCAACCTCCACAACCTTATTAAACTACCAAGCCACCAAATTTGTTCCAGATCCATAGGTCCTGGACCATGTGGCCAGCAAGTGGTCACACAATGCCTCAGATTTTTATAGAAGGATCACCGCATATATGTTGAGAAAGTAGACCACCCAGCTCAATAAGCCTAAACAGCAACACAGAAGGCACAATTTGCACAGATCAGTAAATCCTTAGACACTGACTTTAGTAACTCCATTGAGAGATATAACAATTATATTTGGTTATATATATATATATATATAACCCTTATAAGTTATTGACCCTTATAAGTTTTGATAATTTCATGTCTTTGTGTTGTAACAAACCACATGAAGTCTATTTGTACCTGGATGGCTCAGTTTAGGATGGTATAAGGGAAACTGAGGAAACTGGTGGAGAGATTGGTGCTTCAATTTAATTTAATTTAATTTCAATTTAATTTAATGCCTGAAATGACTTGTATTATGAACAACTAGGTAAATCATGGTGTTATAATAAAAATTTGAAATCACAAAAATAAAAATAGCTTCAATTACTTAAAAAGTCTCTCTAAATTCCTATAACCAGAAACAACTTCTCTCTAAAGTCAACAAAATATATAACATTCTTTTCTTGGTTTATTCTCAATTAGAAGTTATTTAATATACTAAGACCTACTGTTCTCATTACTTTTCAATTCTAGAATGTGTAGGCATAGGAGGGTCATCCAACAAATACTATTTTATTGTCTATATACCATATCTGACCTTTTATTATTATTCTGTATTTAATTTTGTTTATCTCAAGTACTGAAAACTAATTAAAAATACTGTATCTTGGGGTGGAGAGATAGTATAGCTGATAAGACACTTGCTTTACATGTAGCCTATCCACATTCAATTTTTGACACTACATAAGGTTTTCTGCACACCATTGGGAGTTATCTCTGAACATAGAACCAAGAGTAAGTGCTGAGCACAGCTGGATGGGGCACAAACACTCATCACCCACAAAGAAGAACACAGGTTTATTATTTCACAGTTCTGTCAGTGCATATGGGAGTCAGTACCATGCCTATCACAGTTAGAAAAATATTTGATGATCAGTTACTGGTATTTTATTTCCTGCCTTCTTCCACTTCAAAGAAGCAATTCAAAGGAAGTATGTTTCCATTAAATTAACTACTATAGAAAATTTTACCTAAAATTGAAATGCAAAATTTTCTTTTTTGGTTTTTGGGCCACACCAGTGATGCTCAGGGGTTACTCCTGGCTATGTGCTCAGAAATTGCTCCTGGCTTGGGGGACCTTATGGGATGCCAGAGGATTGAACTACCGTCTGTCCTAGGCTAGCGCATGCAAGGCAGATGCCTTACCGCTTGTGCCACTGCTCTGACCCCATGAAGTATACATTTTAAAATACATTTACATATATTCATTACTGGAATGGTGAGTATGGGGGAAATCTATGAACAGGAAAAGACAATTCCTTCCTTCTTTGAAATGCAAAGGACCAATGTAAGATTACAAGAATTTCAGGACATGAAGTAGCAGATGTCCAGGGCGCCTTCTTGGAAAAACCACACAAATAAAAGCATCTAACTGCCTTTTTTTTTTTTTTTACAAGTTTATAGGATGAAAAGAAAAAAAACCCATCTACAACAAAGTGATATTCAGGCATTTCTGGAAATACTTGTATCCTGCTTCAGCCACTATGCAATAATATGTTTTCTGGCTCAGCTGCCTGCCTTTATCCTTGTTTCCTATTTATGCAGGCTTCAATGTGTGGAGAGGATCATAATTAGGAATCTGGTTGTTCTTTCCCCAACTCTGATTCAATTAGCCATATGTTTGTTACAGGCAGCAAACAGTGACTGTCAAACTTCAGCTATTACCAAGGGGGCGGGGGAGGTAGTGAGGTTAAAAATGGTGGAACTCTAAAAAAGCTCTTGAAATAAAGGTCATTCTTAATTAGGAAGTGCTCATCAGAATTTCTTTTGGTCATTCATTGGTAATCTTCATAGATTAGCTCTGGAAATACCAAGTGCTTCTGTGCATGGGACAGGCACTAGAGTTCAAGGAACTTAAGGCATAAGAAGCAAGAGGTGTCAATAGGTGACTCTGCATAAAGAAATAGCAGTAGGTTTACAGAATATGGTAATTGTCCTTTTAAAATTAAGTCTACAAATAGCATTTTTTTCAACCTGATAAGGGTGATTCCAGAGTCTAACCCCAGTGACTTATACCTCACAAAGTTCTTTGTACTTCACTAGGCTGTGCTGGCCAACCCCACAGTGAGAAATGTGGAACCATGAAGTGTCTTGGGAAATTCATTATCCTTGGAGAAGACAGAATTAAATGTGAGCAGCTAAAGCATAAAGCTGGGTTCATTCAGAACTGTTTTCACTATCAACATGTTGGTTCATTAGAGAAATGGGGTCAAAAGTCCTGGAGGGTAGAAAGCATTAAAATGTATATTTAAAAGAAAATGAGTACTGAAGCATATCATTCTTGAGGGAAAATTCTCATAATTAAGTTGATTTTTTCTGAAGAAACCAACCACTAAATAAAAAAAGCCTATTAATTTCTGGCTAACCTAACCTTTTATGCTCTGCTCTCAGGAAGGGACTGAGTGACAATACACCAACACTCCATCTATGGTAACATTGATTCAACAGCTGGCTGGTTCCTAGGCTTATTTTCTCATAGAAAAGGCCCATTATAAATCCTAGTAATTTCCTCATGAGTTTCACAAAATGTAATTCTTTGTGGTGCTTCGGAATACTTTATTCACTATAATTTAAATGTCTGAATGATGTAACTTCAAATCATTTCCCTCGAGTGGCCACTGCGCTCTGAGCAACATCTTCATTAAAGGATTTTTTTCTAGTATTTAACTGGGGATATTTTAATTTTGTTTGAACTGCCATGAGAAATAGGGTCTTTCTGTCTCTGGCCTTGTCCGGAGTTGGATTCAAGAAGTCAGTAGGTTTAGCTTTAAAGGACCCCTGGGATGGACTATAAATGAAATTTAAAAAAATAATTATTTTTTAATTAAAACGATATATGCTTCACATCAATTTTTGTATACTCAATATTTAGAGTTCACCCTTCCTAAAAGGAAAGCTCTGAAGTCCTTCATTCAAATAAGTGAGATGATATATTCAGTGTGATATTGGGCTGCAATATAAGACTATTTAGTCAACAATAGAAAAAGCAGAATAAGCAGGACCAGTAGCAGTGTCATTGGACACAATGAACAGCTTCATATCCCTGTTGAATGTCTCTATGATTTTACATTTTTAAACTTACATGTAGAAAAGGAAAGCTTGCCATTTGATATATGATTTTGAGGGTGTTATGCTAAGTGAAATAGATGAGATAGAGAAAGATGAATACTATATTATCTCACTTTGATATGTAATTGGAAGAAAAACAAGCACCCTAGACTCAAAGATACCCAAAATAAAGTAGTGGATGATGGTGGTAATCAAGAGGTATAACTTCTGGTTATAAAATATTTTAATTGGGTGGGACAGATAGAACAAGTGTCAGCTCTTGCTTTGCGTGCTAATGACCTGAGTTTGATCTTCAGCACTGCATGGGATCCCAGAGCTCCAAGCTACCATGAATGATCCCTGAACAGCAGGAAATCTTGTGCACTGCCAGGTATGGCCCCAAAACCAAACAAAAAAGATATTTAATTCCTAGGAATATACTATCAATATAGCAACTATTTGAAAGTTACTAGAAGACTTAAAAATATGTGCCACAGGGCCGGTGAGGTGGCACTAGAGGTAAGGTGTCTGCCTTGCAAGTGCTAGCCAAGGAACGGACCACGGTTTGATCCCCCGGTGTCCCATATGGTGCCCCCAAGCCAGGGGCAATTTCTGAGCGCTTAGCCAGGAGTAACCCCTGAGCATCAAATGGGTGTGGCCCAAAAAACAAACAAACAATATATATATATATATATATGTGTGTGTGTGTGTGTGTGTGTGTGTGTGTGTGTGTGTGCCATAAGAAAAAAATGTGGGCTGAAGAGATAAAACAATGGGTAAGGCACTTCATCAAGTTTCAATCCCCAGCACCTATATGGTCCTCCACTCCTACCAGAAGAGTTACTTGACATCACCGTTTGTGGCCAGCCCAAAAATGAGAAAAATTTTATGATATGTGGTAATAGATAGTAGCTAGACTTACTGTCATGATCATTTTATAACAGATACAGTGACCAAATCATTGTATTATGCACATAAAATACTCTGCCAATTATGCCTCTAAAGTACAAAAATATCAAAACATTCCATTATTAAAAGTTGGTTAAATTAAAAGGCAAAATTAGGGGAAGAATCCTCAAATGTAAAAAACATGATTTATCTTAAAGCAAACCCTCAAATAACCAACATCCAAATCAAGAAACAATTTGGTCAATATATGCAAAGTCCTTGTAGAGTCTGCTCTGCACCCATTCTCTAGCCCCTAGGTCTTATGGAAATCATTGTCTTGCATGTTTTATAGTGTTTTTGTATTGCTAAATGCTATAATTTCATTGTGTCCATTCTGAATATTTTTTTCCTGATTTTTGAGAATACATCTGATGGAATTCAGGTCTCACTCCTGATTCTGCATTCAGAAATTACAGGCTAGTGGAAGCATATGGGTTGCTGGGGAACAAACCTGGGTCGGCTCCATGAAAGGCAAATGTCTTACCAGCTGTGTCTTTTCTCTGATCACTATTTTAACTCTTAGAGTAAACAGAATGATACATTGTGAATGCTTACATGACTGGCTTTCTTTGAGGAAAGAAATCAATCCTGGTTTGAATCGCAGTGTCAGTTTATTCATTCTCAATATGTTATAATATGCTGGATAAAGATACCTAAAATGTACCCATTTTTATTTGTATTTATTTGTGGTGGGAATGAAACCCAGGGTTTCACATAAGTGAAATATTTGCTCTATCACTTAGTTACATATCCAACCCCAGTTCATTTAACTCTTTTTTGGGTTGTTTTTTTTGGGGGGGGGGCACCTTTGTCAGCGTTCAGGGGTTAGGCCTGGTTCTGCACTCAGAAATCACTCCTGATAGGCTCGGGGACCATATGGGATGCTGGGGATTGAACTCGGGAGGTCTCAGATCAGCTGTAGGCAAGGCAAATGCCCTGCCGCTTTGCTATTGCTCTGGCTCCAATGGGTATTCGAGTGTTTTTAGTTTGAGGCACAATATAAGAATCAGCTGAGATTGTTCTTGACTGCTGGTGCATCTATTGCTGTACAATGGTTCCCCTACTCTTCATCTTGTAATAGAAAGCTTATATTTTCTGACCATCTTTTCTTCTCCTCCCACGTCTAGCAAACACCAATTATTTCAATTTCACATTTTTTAGATTCCGTATATAAGTGCAAGTGTATGGTATTTGTCTTTCTTTGTCTGACTTAGCATAATGTCCCCAGGATTCATGCATACTGTTGCAAATAGCAGAATGTGCTTCTTTAGGGCTAAAAAAGAACACAGTATGAGCATGCACACAAATACACACAATTGCATCTTTTTATTCATCTACTCAAGATCTCAAATTATTTTCTTGTCTTGGCTATTGTGAATAATACTGTAAAGAACTTGGGAGGTACAGATATCTCCTTAAGATTTTTAAATTTCATTACATAGGCAGATATATACACACAAACAACATATATATACATATTCATAAGTAAAATTTCTGAATCAGATCATAATTTTTTTTTCATTTTTAAAGAACCCTTCCCACTATTTTCTACAGTGGCTCTACCAATTTGTATTTCTCCTTTGGAATTTCTATAAACACACATATAATATCAGTGAACAATGAGTTTTATTTCCTACTTTTTCTTCTTTTTTTTCCTTCCTGAATTTTATATTAGCTGTGTTTCCTGCCAGCACTGGCTTGAAATTCCTTATGGAGTAGAAGTAATGAGGATCAATCTGCTTGTTTTGCTCTAGGTCTCAGTAGGTAAGATTTCACCATTTGACTCTAAGATTAGTCTGTTATGTATTTATCAATGATATGGGTGCTATGTTATTTTTTTTCAAAATAAGAAGATTCCCTTCTCTATCTAGTTTACTAAAAACTTTTATTATGAGTGGATGGTGGTATGTTTGTTTTTAGCTCAATTCCTATGGTTCTGATGGGTCACTTCTGGCAGTGCTTGAGGGGCCATCTGGTACCAGGGATTGAACCTGAGTTTCCCTACATGCAAAGCTTGTGCTGAGCCCCATGGAGCTGGTCCTTCTGGTCCTGGATGATGAATTTGATCATACTATTTTATGACAATATCACAAATTTTAATATTTGGCTACATTTAATTTGTAAATACTTTATTTAGGATTTTCAGTCTGTGTTCTGGGGGTGATATTGGCTTAAACGTTTTCTTTCTCATAATGTTTTTGTCATGTTTTAATATCAAGGTTAAAGAAGCTTCCTCAAAAATGATGGGAATTAGACTCTGGCTTTATTGTTCTCTAGAAAAGTCTGTTGAAATGTTTGGTGGAATTCACAAGCAAAGCCATCTGGGCCTGTTGGTTTTCTCCAAGGGGAGGAATTAAATCGAGAATTCAGGTTCTGTAATAATTATGAAACAATTTAGATGGTTCTGTTTTTGTACTAGTTTTAGTGACATTTTTTTGGTCCCTGTCATCTAAATTTTAAAGTATGTTGGCATGAAGTTTTCCATAATATCCTCATATGATCATTTTAATGTTTATAGAATTGAAAGTCGAAACCAATAAACTACAATTATTGCCAAGTCTTTGTATGACCTGTTTTGTTTAGAGCAGTAAATGAAGAATGATTTTTTGGTGTTTTTTTAAGGCTTTGTTAAAAATAAAACAAGAAATACACATAAGAATATGTGACAGAGACCTTAATATTTTCCTTATCTAAATCTTTTATCTATTAACATATATTTTTTATCACACCCGGTGATGCTTAAGGGTTACTCTTGGCTATGCTCTCAGAAATTGCTTCTGACTTGGGGGACCATATGGGATGCTGGGAGATTGAACTGTGATCCGTCCTAGGCTAGCACATGCAAGGCAGACTCCTGCCTTGTGCCACCACTAAGGCCCCTCTATTTAAAATTTTTAATTGAAGTAAAATATATATGTATTAGATGTGCAACTTTAAAAATTAAAATCTGTATGTATTCTTCTAAGTTTTCTACAAAATGGGTTGGAGGCATAGTATAGCCAATAATGCATTTGCCTTGCATACCGTGCTCTTGGTTTAATTTCAGGCACCCTTTCAGTCCCCTATCTTCTTCAGGAATGATCCCTGAAGTAGTAAATCCTGTTGTAAGCCAGTTGTAAGTTTTGAGTACCATTGGGTGTGGTCTTTCTCATAAGATAAAGTTCACCACAAAAGTCTAAAGCTATTTTTCATCATGTAATTTTCTTCTTTGTTCCTATTTTACCTACTTTCCTTCTCTTCACCCTTCTGGTAACTAAGTGGTCTTGTAGTCCAAAATTTATTCTGGTTTATCTAATTGTTTATTTTCTGTGTATGTCATGTATGAGTAGAGCAATATGTTCTTTGTCTTTCTCCATCTGGCTTAGTTCATCAAGTCTTCTGGTCCATTGGTGGGTACACTGTTGCAAGTGATAGTTTCTTAAAATTATTTTTAATAGTTCAATATTCTTCTATTATACATATATATGTACATATATACATCATCTTCTTTATCCTTGTGTCACTTGTTAGGCAGTTTTGGTATTATTAATAATGCTGCAATAACTATGAAGCTAAAAGTGGCCAGAGTGATAGAACAAAAGGTAGAGCATTTGCCTTGCATGCAACTCACTTTGATCCTTATGTAATTCCCACACATCAGGTGTGATCCCTGAACACAGAGTCAGGAGTAAACACTGAACACCACCAGGTGACCTAAAAAATAAATAAATTTAGAAATATGAATATATCCTTAAAATTGAGTCTTTATATTTTGGAGGTAAATAACTTCAAGAGGGCGAATTGGGTAGCATTATATATATATTTTTTGTTTGTTTTTGTTTTTGGGTCACATCCGGCAGTGCTCAGGGGCTACTCCTGGATCTACGCTCAGAAATCGCCCCCGGCAGGCTCGAGGGACCATATGGGATGCCAGGATTCGAACCACCGTCCTTCTGCATGCAAGGCAAATGCTTTACCTCCACGCTATCACTCTGGCCCCAGCATTATATATTTAATTTGTTTCCCTTTGTGGTAATGTTAAGGGCTTATTCTGACCCATGCTTAGGGATCAATCTTGGCAGTGCTTGAGGGACCATATATAGTGTGGTGAATTGAATTGGATCAGCCACATGCAAAACAAGAGGTTTAACTCCTGTACAATCTCTCCAGCTCCATCTATTTTTAATTTTTGAAGAATCTTCATAAGGCATTAATTTACATTCTCACAAACAATGGAAAAGGGTTTTCTGCCTTCCATATCCTGTCCAGCTTTTGACTTTTGTCTTCTGGATACTAGCCAGAGCCATAGGTATTGAGGTAATATCTCTTGTTTTGATTTCCATTTCTCTAATAGAAAGATAGGATAAAAATCTTGCATGTATGATTTGTATGTCTTCTATGAAGTCGTGTCTGTTCAGACTCTCTTTTCCTTGAATAAAATATTTATTTGCTTATTTATTGGCTATCTTTTTGATATTTTGGGCCCACACCTGACTGAGCATATATCTGACTCTTTAAGAATCAATCTTGATGCTGCTTGAAGGACCAAATATGTGATAGGACGGACTGAACTAGGGTTAGCTGTGTGCAAGGGAACTCTTACTATCTCTCAAGTATCAGATTAAAAATACCTTATTTTATGAATTCTTTTTATAATTTGAATATTGACTCCATGCTAAATATTTTTAAACTTTATTTAAACACCATGGTATACTAAACTGTTCATATGAGAATTGCTTTCAGAATTCAATATCAATATCAATATCAATCCAACCAGCAGTGTGAACTTATCTTCATCATTGTCTTCAGTTTCTCACCTACTCCCTCAATCCTGTCTTGAATCTATAGAATTGGGCTGATATGTTTCAGTGATTTGGCTTACATCTCTTCCAAGATTAGGAATGAGTCTGAAAAGCTTGGTCATATCTTAGATGGTTGTGGTGGTGAAATGTAGGTCATTAACACCACTTTAAACATGCAGTTTGGGGGTAGTCCATTTGTTTAATTTCATTTTTTTTTTATTATGCTGTTCCCTTTCCATTAAGAGTCAGATTCCAAATATGTAGAAATATAAGATTGGTGTCCAGGAACATATCAATTATGTTTCCATCTGTGTATTTTACAGTTTTAGGTACTAGAGATTAGCCTTTTTTTAAAATAAATATATTATTTATTTAAGTAACATGATTATAGTTGAGTTACAGTCACAAACAGAACACCCCCCTTCACCAGTGAAACATTCCCCTCTTCCAATGCCCCCCTTCCATCCCCTGCCTGTATTTGAGACAGGCATTCTACTACAGTTATTTGTTTTTAAGTTCAGTAAATTGTTTGTTTTTTTTCTTAAAGAACAAGGGTTAAAGAAAAAATAGTAAAGGTGTGACAGTGGCAATCACCGTTGTTTGCATAGGCCCAGAAAAATATGGGGAAAACGGAAAAAAAATCCTTGGCCTGATTACAGGAAGGCCTCACCACTGAGGTTTATTGGCATAAGACCAACTCTGGGCTCCAGGCAGACCAGTCTGTCCAAAGATTAGCCATTTTTAATGATTCAATAAGACAATGATATAATTCCATGTGGCCAGTCAATTTTCACAATACCATTATTGAAGAAATTTTTTATATTAAGATCTTGTTTTTTTTAATCACAAATTAGATGTCCATATTCATAGAATTTTGTTTCTGAACTCTGTTATGTTCCATTGATCTTCCTTTATTTTCTATCCCAATATTATACTATTTTAATTACTATAACTTTTTGTTTTTGGACAACACCCGGCAGTGCTCAGACATTACTCCTGACTCTACATTCAGAAATTACTCCTGGCAGGCATGGGTGACCATATAGGATTTCAAGGTTTGAACACAGGTTGGCTGCGTGTAAAGCAATGTCCTACTTTCTGTGCTCTGGCCACAATTACTCTTTAATAGAACTTGAAATTGAGGACTGTTTTTTTTTTTTTCCTTTGGAGGATTTTTTTGTTTGTTTTTGCGTCACACCTTGCATTGTATGTTAGTTCTGACCAGGAGTTATTTCTGAGGCTACATTCAGGAATTACTACTGGCAGTTCTTGGGGGACCAGATAGGTTGTGTGGGATCAAACCTGGGTTGCCTGCATGCAAGACATATGCTCTATCTGTTTAATCATTGCTCTGGCTCATTGGCAGAATTTTTGCTGTTCATGGTCTTACCTAGTTCTAAATAAATTTCTGTTTATTTGTCCTATGTTCTGTTTTATTTATTTTGTTTGGGTCAAGGGTTATTCCTGGCTCTGTATTTAGGGGCTTAGAAGAATACCTGGGATGCCAAGGATAAAATCTTGGTCTGCTTTGTGCAAGAAGAGTGTCCCACTACCTACTGTACCTTGGACCTTGTTCTATTTTTGAAAAGTACCCTGTTGTAATTTTGATAGCCTTAGTATTGAGTCTGTGTATTGTTTTAAGCAATGTAGCCATCTTAGGACTATCTTTCCATTGAGTTGTATCATTTTTTCTTTCAATAATAAAATAATTTTACATGTATAAGGTTTTTAAACATTTAATTAACTTTATTCCAAAATACTTAATTTATTTTTGATGTGATGGTTTTCCTGAGTTTTCTTCTAGTTTTTTGAGTATAGAAATTAACAGATATTTGTATATCAATTTTATAGCCTAGTAATTTTCTATATCACAATTATTTCTATATTGCTTATTATTTCTAAGTCTTTTTTTTACTAGAGTCTTGGGGTTTTATGTGATCTGAAAATAATGATAATTATGTTTTGCTTTTTACTTTTAAGTTTTATATCCTTTTTTGTCTAATTGCTCTTGCTAGAACTTCAAATACTGTATTAAAATAGTGAAAGAGTATATCCTTGATATGTTCCTGAACTTTGAGGAAAAGTTTTCATTTTTTTAACCACTGACTATGATTTTCTTATGGGCATGTCATAAGTGACCTTAACCATTCATTTTCTTGGGTGACATATCTTTGTGGAGAGTTTTTGTATTAAAAATGGGCTTGTCATTTGCCTTGCACATTGCTGACTTTGACAGTTTGGTCATCAGCATATTTTAATATTGCCAGGAGTAATCCTTGAATACAGAACCAGGAATAAGCCTTGACTATGATTAGGTAAGGCCCAAAAACAACAATCAAAAACTAAAAAAAAAGTAGAGTTTTTCTATCATGTTATTAGAATCTTCTATAAGCCTCATTGATTTCTTGTCTCACTTGATCAGTTAATGAGAATATTGTTAAAATATGTTTTGATTTGATTTGTTTTGTTTGTTTTTTTCCCTTTCCTTTTTGCATTACACCTGTTTTTGCAATTCTTGGTGGAAATGGACGTAGGAATGGAGATGGAAACGTGGATCAGATCCCAGGTTTACTGGAAATTGAACCTAGCAGTTCTGCATAAAGAATATGTATTACAGACCTCTGAAACATCTCTGTGCCCCTAAAATCTATTTTTATTATAAGTGCTTATATTTCTTACAATTCTGATCATATTTTTTGCTCAACAAAGGTAAGATTATGTTATTGGGTAAAGATAAATTTAAGATCTTCCTGAAGAATTGAATCTCATCATTTATTGGGAAAGTACTTTCTAAACAATAGGATATCTACTATTTAAAATATAGACAGGAAAAAAGTGGAACATATGTTTAGAGATGAAACAATACCAATTAACTATATTGTGAGGTTTGCTTCAAGAAATAGGGAGAAAGGAGTCTCTCTATATAGAAGGGACCATTAATCAGGCTTATATGATTTACATCTATAGATGATTCCAGCTAACAACAACAAAATTCACATTCCTTACTGGTTCATATAAGTCATTCATCAACTGTGGGCCATAAAACAAACCTTAAATTTAAAGAACAGAAATAATACAAGGTCTGCTCTCAGGCCATTAGTGGAATTAAACTATAAGTCAGTAAAAGAAATATAAACATAAAGTTTTAGAAAATGTAGAGGTTGAGAAATGAGGCTTTAGGAGCAATAGAGATGGTATAAGGGACAAAGTTCTTGTCCTGCATGCAGCCAACATTGGTTTAAGCCTTGACACATAGCATCTAAACCCCCATGAGCAGTGAGTGCCAGGAGTATACCGTGAGCGCAGAGAAGGTGGTCCAAACTGCCTCCCCCCAAATAATCAAGGTTCTAAGTAACACAAGAGGATTTCTAAAGATAAAATAAAAGATATTTTGAAGTAGATTAAGTGCAACATACTAAGATATGTGAGATCATTTAGAGTCAGTTGAATAGCTCAAAGCACATGCTTTCTATGTGGGAGTTTGGTTTTTTTCCTTCAGCAAAGAAAAAGAAAAAAAAGCAATACAATTGAAAATCAAAAATCAACTGAAAAATCATTGAAACTAAAACATGCTTTTTGGAAAAGATCAATAAAATTGAAAATCTCTGAAATAGATTAAATCACAAATCACTAATATTAGACAAAATAGAAAAAAAATCAAAACAACATTTCAAGGATAAGAAATAAATATTATGAACAATTTTTTTTTTGCTCATAGATTTTGTAAGCTTGGGTCATACTACTGCAAGGTAAGGCACTTGGCTTGCATGCAACCTATCTGGATTTGATCCCCATTATCCCAGATGGTCCATTAAGTCTCACCAGGAGGGATCTCTGAGTGCAGTGCCAGGAGTAAGCCCTGAGGATTGTTGTGTGCCCCCAAAATATAGCCTTCTCAAATATAAGTAAAGGAAGGAAGAAATGAAGGAAAGGAGGGAGGGTGGGAGGAAGGAAGAGTTTTGGTAACCTGGGTGACAAAGTAATTAATTGAAAGAGAGAATTTGCCAGAACTCCTTGGAGAAGAAACAAGCAAATAGTTTATGTTAAAAATACTTACTAAAATACCAATAACCTTTAAAACAGAAAGCACTGGATTCAGATGAATGAACTACTGTATATTTAAGGAAAATTTTATAACAATTCTGCAAATGCCTTCTGAAAGATATAAGCAGAGAATACTTGTTAAATCATTATATGAGACCAGTATTATACTAAAACCTATCTATTACACCTATTACCAAAGCTAGGAAATTATTTATAAAAAAGTTACTGACCTATATCTCTCATGAATAGAGACTTGAAAAATTTCAACAAAATTTTGCAAATATGAGTCTGCTCCTTTTCCATCTCTGGATGCAGAATCTCTCCTTTACTCTGCAGCACTCCATTCTGGCATTGACAATGTCTTTCTTTAGAACACAAATTTCCTTTACTTTTTTACCTTTCTTCCTTATCTCTCTCTGGCTAATCTCTCATTCTTCTTCTTTATAAAACTAATTTACTTAAAAAAAAAACCTCACAAAATATGGCAAATTAAGCCAAACATTGTATAATAGGAATTACATACCATGAACAAATACAATGTGTACATGAACAAATACTATGTGTTACATAGTAAGAACATGCTGACAAAAATGTAAAAAATGAATGTAGTCTACATTACAGACGAACAGAGAAAAATATATTACTAAATAAAAATATTAACAAAAACCAACTCTCATTTATAATAATAAATTACTATTGGTAATAGTATTGGTAAAATAGTATTGGTAAAATATCTCCCCAGCGAGATAAAGACTATAAAAAACTCACAACTAACCCTACATCACATAGTGAAAAACTGGAAAACTTCCCAATAAAATCGAATGCAAAGTCTCTCATGACTCTTGTAAAACTCCTATATCAGTCACTGATACAACAATTAAAGAAAAGAAAATAAATATTATCATAATGGGAGGGAGCAATAAAATTTTTTTCTTCCATAGATGAAAAAATGACTATGCAGAAGAGCTAAAAGATTGGTTAAGGAATTTTCTTAGAACTAAAACAAGTAAGTAATTATAAATTATTACAGGAAACAAGGTTTCTATATAAAGTCAGGCACTTTCCTGTACATCAACAATAAACAGTGGATTTAAATTTTTAAATATAATACCATTTATGGCATAACTGTATTTAAAATAAAAGGCATACAATATCTACATGAAGAAACTATAAAACTATAAAACCTTTTAAAGAACTAAGAAATGGAGTCATGGGTAACAAGACTCAATAGTGCAAAATATCAGATCTTTTCAACTTGATGGAGAAATTCATTCAATCAAGATTCTGATAAACTATTTTGCAATCATCAACAGGTGATTATAAGATTTATATATAGATGCAGAAGACCCATATAATCGGCACAGTACAGAAGAAGACCAAAGTTGAAAGACTGATACTACTTGACTTAAAGACTTACTATATAAAAATACAGATATTAGTTAAAAAAGAAATGTATTAATGATTAGAATAGAAAAAAAACAAAAAGCACTCAACTCATCTTTAATAAAGAAATATTCAAAAGCACTCAACTCATTTTTAATAAAGAAACAAAGAGATAGACAAAGGTCTTACACCTTTTACAAAAATATAGACCTTAATATAAAAATGCAAGATTATGGGCCCGGAGAGGTAGTTCAGCGGTGCTTGCCTTGCAAGCAGCCGATCCAGGACCTAAGGTGGTTGGTTCGAATCCCAGTGTCCCATATGGTCCCCTGTGCCTGCCAGGAGCTATTTCTGAGCAGACAGCCAGGAGTAACCCCTGAGCACGAGCCGGGTGTGATCCAAAAACTTAAAAAAAAAGCAAGATTATAAAGTTCCTAGATGTTAGAGTCCTCATCAGATATATACAGATGTCAAACACACATATAAGATGTTCTACATCATAAGTCATCTATTTAAACAGCCAAAGTCTAGAACACTGACAATACCAATACCAAGTGCTGGAGATGACATGGACAAAACAACAGGAATTCTCATCTTTGCTGTCAAAAATGGAAACTACTTTGAAGAACAGTTCAGTGGTTTTCTTTAAAAACTAAACATACTCTTCCTAGGACCCAGTAGTCATGCTTCTTAGCATTACACAAGATTAGGGAGTGGATGTCTACAGATAAATCTGCCTATAGATGTTTATAACAAACTTTATTTGTTATTTAATTTGTCAAGACTAGGAAGGAATCAAGATATATCTCAGTAGGTGAATGGAGAGTAAGTTATAGTACAACCTGACATTGGAATATAATTCATAATTAAAACAAACAGCTATCCTATCTTGAAAGACATGCAGAACCTTAAATATATAAAATCAGTAAGTGAAAGCAGCCAACATGAAAGGATTATCACATTTCTGTAGAATGGTAGAAAAGTCAAATATGGAGATATGTGTAAAACAAGCAATGAAGGCAGGGGTTAGGTCAGTAGAAAGGGATAAATAGGCTGAGTACAGAGAAAATTTATGGCACTGGAAATTCTTTGAGGAAGAGCACAGTGATGGCTACATGGCTTCACATATTTGTTCAAACCCTTAGAATTCACATGAAATGAGAGCTAATGTGAACTGTGGGCTTTGGACACTGCTGACATACCACTGCAAAGTCATCAGCTGAAATATGCCATTAGAAGGCCACATCCATAGACAGATAATGAGGAGGTTATGTAGAGGCAAAGAATGAGTGTATGAGAGATTTTTGCACCTTCCCCTTAGTGTTAATGTAAATATGAAATGTCTCTAAAAGAAAGTCTTTAATAATTAAAAAAATAGGTGGGACTTTATTTAAATTGGTGTGTTATAAGGAGGATTTACATTTAAGCTGTTCATAGAATTTCACATTCAATTTTTACTCATCTAAATTAAAATTATTTTATTGATTGAGATTCTGTGGTTTATGTTACTATTAATAATAGTGTCTCAAACATATAATTCCAACATCACACTCATCACTAGTGTACCATCTCCCTCTACCAAGGACTCCAATGCTACTCCCTTTCAATCCCCACGCCCAACTCAATTCTTTGGATAGTTTTCCCACTATTTTTTTTTTAATTTTTATTTTGATCATAGTGGCTTACATATTGTTGACAATAATATTTTAGGTACATATTTACATAAAATCAGGGGGGATTTCCATCACCAATTTGTCCTCCCTACACTTCCGTTTTTGTCCTACCTCCCATATGCTCTTCCCTCACCCCTAGGGCTGCCAGAATATGTTGTTCCCTCTGTATCTAACCTAATACTTAGTAGTCTTGCACCCGTTTGGTCCTGGTGCCTCCCTTATTCCCCCCCCCCCTTTTTTTAAATTTATTTTAACACCTTAATTACATACATGATTGTGTTTGGGTTTCAGTCATGTAAAGAACACCACCCATCACCAGTGCAACATTCCCATCACCAATGTCGCAAGTCTCCCTTCTCCCCACCCGACCCCTGCCTGTACTCTAGATAGGCTCTCCATTTTCTTAATGTCCATTTCATCCTTATTACTATTGGTGTATAGAAAGGCCATTGATTTTTGTGTGTTAATTTTGTAGCCTGCCACCTTGCTATATGAGTCTATTGTTTCTAGAAGCTTTTTGATAGAGTCTTTAGGGTTTTCTAATTAGAGTATCATGTAATCTGCAAACAGTGAGAGCTTGACTTCTTCCTTTCCTATCTGGATTCCCTTGATATCCTTTTCTTGCCTAATCGCTATAGCAAGTACTTCCAGTGCTATGTTGAATAGGAGTGGTGAGAGAGGACAACCTTGTCTTGTGCTAGAATTTAGAGGGAAGGCTTTTAGTTTTTCTCCATTGAGGATAATATTTGCCACTGGCTTGTGGTAGATGGCCTTCACTATATTGAGAAAGGTTCCCTCCATTCCCATCTTGCTGAGAGTTTTGATCAAGAATGGGTGTTGGACCTTATCAAATGCTTTCTCTGCATCTATTGATATGATCATGTGGTTTTTATTTTTCTTGTTATTGATGTTGTGTATTATGTTGATAGATTTACGGATGTTAAACCAGCCTTGCATTCCTGGGATGAAACCTACTTGATCGTAGTGGATGATCTTTTTAACGAGGCATTGAATCCTATTTGCCAGGATTTTGTTGAGGATCTTTGCATCTGCATTCATCAGTGATATTGGTCTGTAATTTTCTTTTTTGGTAGCATCTCTGTCTGGTTTAGGTATCAAGGTGATGTTGACTTCATAAAAGCTATTTGGAAGTGTTTCTGTTTGTTCAATTTCATGAAAGAGTCTTGCCAAGATTGGCAGTAGTTCCTCTTGGAAAGTTTGATGGAATTCATTAATGAATCCATCTGGACCTGGGCTTTTGTTTTTTGGCAGACATTTGATTACTGTTTTAATTTCATCAATGGTGATGGGGGTGTTTAGATATGCTACATCCTCTTCCTTCAACCGTGGAAGATTATAAGAGTCCAAGAATTTATCCATTTCTTCCAGGTTCTCATTTTTAGTGGCATAGAGTTTTTCAAAGTAGTTTCTGATTACCCTTTGAATCTCTGTCATATCAGTAGTGATCTCTCCTTTTTCATTCCTGATACGAGTTATCAAGTTTCTCTCTCTCCTTTCTTTGTTAGTTTTGCCAGTGGTCTATCAATCTTGTTTATTTTTTCAAAGAACCAGCTTCTGCTTTCGTTGATCTTTCGGATTGTTTTTTGAGTTTCCACTTCGTTGATTTCTGCTCTCAGCTTTGTTATTTCCTTCTGTCTTCCTATTCTTGGGTCCTTTTGTTGAGCATTTTCTAGTTCTATTAGCTGTGTCATTAAGCTACTCAGGTAAGCTCCTTCTTCCTTCCTGATGTGTGCTTGCAAAGCTATAAATATTCTTCTCAGTACTGCTTTTGCTGTGTCCCATAAGTTCTGATAGTTTGTGTCTTTATTGTCATGTGTTTCCAGGAACCTTTTGATTTCCTCCTTGATTTCATCTCGGACCCACTGGTTATTGAGCATGAGGCTGTTTAACTTCCAGGTGTTAAAGTGTTTCTTCTGAGTCCCTTTGGAGTTCACAAATAATTTCAGAGCCTTGTGGTCAGCGAAGGTAGTCTGCAAAATTTCTATCCTCTTGATCTTATGGAGGTATGTTTTATGTGCCAGCATGTAGTCTATCCTGGAGAATGTCCCATGTACATTGGAGAAGAATGTGTATCCATGTTTCTGGGGATGGAGTGTCCTATATATATCCACTAGGCCTCTTTCTTCCATTTCTCTCCTCAGGTCTAGTATATTCTTGTTGGGTTTCAGGCTGGTTGACCTATCCAGTGTTGACAAAGCCGTGTTAAGGTCCCCCACAATTATTGTGTTGTTGTTGATATTATTTTTCAGATTTGTCAACAGTTGTATTAAATATTTTGCTGGCCCCTCATTCGGTGCATATATGTTTAGGAGAGTGAATTCTTCCTGCTCTACGTACCCCTTGATTAATATAAAATGTCCATCTTTGTCCCTTACAGCCTTCCTGAGTATAAAGTTTGCATTATCTGATATTAGTATGGCCACTCCAGCTTTTTTATGGGTGTTGTTTGCTTGGATAATTTTTCTCCAGCCTTTTATTTTGAGTCTATGTTTGTTCTGACTATTCAGGTGCGTTTCTTGTAGGCAACAGAAGGTTGGATTGAGTTTTTTGATCCATTTAGCCACTCTGTGTCTCTTAACTGGTGCATTTAGTCCATTGACGTTGAGAGAAAGAATTGTCCTGGGATTTAACGCCATCTTTATTTCGAAATTTGGTGTTTCTTTTGGGTAGTCTTGTCTTAGATTAGGTCTTTCAGTTTTTCTCTTAAGACTGGTTTTGTGTCTGTGAAGTTTCTGAGCTGTTTTTTGTCTGTGAAACCATGTATTCTTCTGTCAAACCGGAAAGTGAGTTTTGCTGGGTATAGTATTCTGGGTGAAGCATTCATTTCATTCAGTCTTGTCACAATATCCTACCACTGCTTTCTGGCATTGAGTGTTTCTGGTGACAGGTCTGCTGTAAATCTCAGGGAAGCTTGCTTGAACATGATTTCCCCTTTTGATCTTGCTGTTTTCAGAATTCTGTCTCTATCTGTGGGATTTGTCATTGTGACTAGGATGTGTCTTGGGGTGGTTTTTCTGGGGTCTCTTTTGGTTGGTACTCTTCGGGCATGCAGGATTTGATCATATATTCTTTAGCTCTGGAAGTTTCTCTTTAATGATGTTCTTGACCGTTGATTCTTCCTGGAAATTTTCTTCCTGGGTCTCTGGGACTCCAATGATTCTTAAGTTGTTTCTGTTGATCTTATCATAGACTTCTATTTTCATCTGTTCCCATTCTTTGACTAATTTTTCCATTGTCTGCTCATTTGCTTTAAGTTTTTTGTCCAATCTCTCCTGCTGTATGGAATTGTTATGTAGCTCATCTTCCACAGCACCAAGTCTATTCTCAGCTTCTGATACCCTGTCCCAGAGCTTATCCATTTTGTCATTCACTTCGTTTACTGACTTTTTCAGTCCTGTTAGTTGACATGTTATTTCAGTTTGGAGTTTTGTGATTTCTGTCTTCATATTTTCTTGATTCTTATTAGTGTTCTGTTCAACTCGATCCATGGTTTCTTGGAGATCTTTGAGCATCTTCCACATTGCTAGTCTAAAGTCCTTATCTGAGAGGTTGATTAGTTGGTTGGTCATTATCTGGTCCTCAGAATTGTCATCTTCATTCTCTATGTCTGATGCTGGCCTGCGTTGTTTCCCCATTGTCACACTTGTATTGTGGGTTTTTCTACGTGTTGTGGTGGTATTCATTGTCTATATGATGCAGGCAGCACACTCCTCTGGCTCCTCCCTTTCTGGATGGGCTGACTTGCCTGTAAGGGAGGGGAGTACTCCGTGGATGAAGCCTCACACTGGGTCAAATCTTAGGCCCGAGCATGCAACAGAGAAGACAGTCCGAAGAGAAATGTTTGCTTCTGTGATATAGCGCCGTTCTTAGTGTGATTTTTCCTTCTTGTTGCAATGGTGTTCTTTCCTTAGAAAGAGTGCATGGCCGCGTAGCAAAGCGGAGCTGGAGCCTCTTTTTGCCCCACTCGCAAGAGTTTCACGCAAGAGGACAGTAGACAGACATAGACAGGTCACACTCACAGTTTTTCACAGTTGGGTCCCACTGGGCCGGTGTACTTTCGTGGATTTTCCCCGCCTGGTGTCACACACAGGGAGCCGGCTTTTGCAAAGCTTAGCCGGTTTTCATGCTCTGTAGTCCCTCCCTGAAAATGGCCTCTGGGCGAGCGAGTTTTCTGGAGCCTCTTTTTGCCCCACTTGCAAGAGTTTCACGCAAGAGGACAGTAGACAGACATAGACTGGTCACACTCACAGTTTTTCACAGTTGGGTCCCACTGGGCCGGTGTACTTTCGTGGATTTTCCCCGCCTGGTGTCACACACAGGGAGCCGGCTTTTGCAAAGCCTTGCCGGTTTTCATGCTCTGTAGTCCCTCCCTGAAAATGGCCTCTGGGTGAGCGATTTTTCTGGAGCCTCTTTTTGCCCCACTCGCAAGATTTTCACGTAAGAGGACAGTAGACAGACATATACAGGTCACACTCACAGTTTTTCACAGTTGGGCCCCACTGGGCCAGTGTACTTTCGTGGATTTTCCCCGCCTGGTGTCACACACAGGGAGCCGGCTTTTGCAAAGCCTTGCCGGTTTTCATGCTCTGTAGTCCCTCCCTCCCTTATTTCCCCCTTTAACTGGAGGGCAGGACTAGCTAGTTCAATTTACGTGGTTTTGTTTGCAGAAGAGAATATTAGTAAACTGGGGTAAAGGTCTAATAGGCAGAAAATAAGCGGAATTCTTCTAGAGGGTCTCATCCTTAGTTAGAGAGACGAAGGAGAAAAAGGTGAAACACTCCACCAGTACAAAAAGAAGTGTCAAATATCCAGTGAGGACTCCAACAATAACGCTAAGCACCACCACCACCACCACCACAACAAAAACAAACAAACAAACAAACAAACAAAAAACTGCCATGGTCTTGAGATAAAAAACACGGCAGAGCATATAATGAAAGAAAAGAAAAGAAAAGAAAAGAAAAAAAATGTAAATGGGGGCAACAGCTTCAATAACCACACCAAAACAAAGAAATCAACCAAAAATTGATAGGTAAATATAATAATAATGATAATAAATGAAGATTAAAAATAATATATATAAAAAGATAAATAATATTTTGTGTTTTGTTTCTTTCCCTCCTGCCCTGGCACAGTAAATATTGGGGTCATTCCAAAAGGAATTCACTTGGCCTAAGAGAAATGGGGTTTCTCTGCCCTTGGAGTATATTGTCACGGGATCAACTATAGCCTCTGTTCAGGATCTTTTACTCTCCCGGTGGTGTTTTTGTGTTGTTTGGAAGACTTCTGTTCCGTCCTAGGTGATACAATCAGACCTCTGTATCTATCAATCTCAGTATCTGCACAGTTCCAGGGATGGGACTTATGATGAAGTCAGTCTTTGTGGTCTTAGAAGTTTCGTTCCCTCAGTGTCATTCTAATCCATCCTCTGTGGTTGGTGGTCTTGGTCTTGGCACTAAACCTGGGATGGCACCTTGGATAACGCCTTTCCTTGTGTTTCCAGAAGCCCCATTCCGTTACAGTTGTCTCTGCCAGACCTTTGGAACTGGGGATCATGGTTGTTGTGCAGGTCGTAGTTCAAACCCTAGACTAGAGCTTTTTTATTGGTCCCAAGATATATACAGTCTGGTCATGGTTCTAGCAGCCAGTCATCTGTAAATCACGATCTTGGTTTTTGGACCTACCAACGTGTGACAAGTCTTCTAATTTTGACTTATTAATGGCTGGTAAGGTAGGATAACCTGTTCTTAGGCCATGTTGTTCCCATTTTCCTCATTGTCAGGATATCGTATTAGAGCTGGCACTCGTTGGTGTTCCAGTAGTATTAAGGTTGTCCCGGATGGGGTTTGTTTCCTGCAGCCGTTGTGAAGAACTGTGCTGTTTCTGTGACTGGGATCCTGGGTTTAAGACGGGATGGATGGGATCTAATCTCCTGAGGTCTAAGTTGTTTCCACATGACATATTTTCAAGGTAGGAGTTATTCCTGTATTGTAAACAACTATGAGTTCCTATCTCTAGTAGATAAGAGCTCTTTTTTATGTGTAAGATTTCCCCTTTTTTAAAATTTTTTTTTATTATAATATAATTTTATTTTGATCATAGTGGCTTACATATTGGTGTCAATAATATTTTAGGTACATATTCACATAAAATCAGGAGGGATTCCCATCCATCACCAAATTGTTCTCCCTACCCGTCCGTTTTTGTCTTCCCTCCCATTTCTTCTTCCCTCACCCCCAGGGTGGCTAGAATATGTGGTCCCCTCTGTATCTAACCTATTACTTAGTAGTCTTGCACCTGTTTGGTTTTGAGACCTCCCTTATTTCCCCCTCTAACTGGAGGCAAGACCAGCTATTTCAAGTTACGTGGTTTTGCCTGAAAAAGAAAAAAGTAATAAATTGGGGTAAGAGTCTAATACCCCGAAAATGGGCGGAATCCTTCTAGTGGCTCTCATCATCGATTTGGGAGGTGAAAAGAAAGAGAAGGTGAAACACTCCACCAGTATCAAAAGAAGTGTTAAGAATCCATTGAGGACTCCAGCTTTATCGATAAGCACCACAAAAAACAAACAAAAAAACAAAACATCACAAACAAAAAAACAACAAAAACAAGCACATAATCAAAAAAACACACCATGGTCTTGAAATAAGAAACATGGCATAGCACATAATGAAAGAAAAGAGAGGAAGAGAAAAAATAAGTATAACTGGGGACAACAATTTCAATAATCCCACCCAAAGAGAGAAATCGACCAAAATAGATAGGTAAATGAAAATAATAATAATAAATGAAGGTAAAAAAAAAATATATATATATAAATAACCAAGGTTTTGTGCTTTTTGTATTTTTGTTTTTTTCCCTCCTGCCCTGGCACAGTAAATATTGGGGTCATTTGAAAAGAAATTCACTTGGCCTAAAAAAATATGGGGGTTCTCCGTCCTTGGAGTATACTGTCATGGGGATCAACTCTAGATTTTGCTCAGGATCATTTACTCTCCCGGTGGCGTTTTTGTGGTTGGTAGACTTCTGCTCTGTCCAGGGTGATACAATCAGAGCTCTGTGTTTAGAGGTCTCAGTATCTGCACAGATCCTGAGATGGGATTTGTGATGAAGTCAGTCTTCGTGATTCTAGAGGTTCTGTTACCTCAGTGTCATTTTAATCCATCTTCTGTGGTTGGTGGTCTTGGGCTTTGCACTGAGCCTAGGATGGCACCTAGATTAGCGTCTTTCTTTGTGCTTCCAGAAGCTCCATTCCGTTACAATTGTCTCTGCAGGACCTTTGGGACTGGGGATCATGCTTATTGTGCAGGTCATAGTTCAAACCCTAAACTAGGGCTTTTTTATTGGTCCCAAGATGTGTACAGTCTGGCTGTGGTTCTATCAGCCAGTCATCTGTAAATCGCGATCTTGGCTTTTGGACCTACCAAAGGGTGCCAAGTCTTCTGGTTTTGTCTTGTTGTTAGCTGGTAAGGTAGGCTAATCAGCTCTAAGGTCAAGTTGTTCACATTTTCCTCGTTGTCAGGATATCATGTTAGAGCTGGCCCTTGTTGTTGACCCCGCAGTATTAAGGCTGTCCTGGATGGGATTTATTTCCTGCAGCTGTGTGAAGAGCTGTGCCGTTTCTATGTCTGGGATCCAGGGTTCAAGGCTGGATGAATGGTATCTAATCACCTGAGGTCTAAGTTGATTCCACATGACATATTTTCCAGGTAGGAGATATCCCTGTATTATTAACAACTGTGAGTTCCTATCTCTATTAGATAAGAGCTCTTTTCTCTATGTAAGATTTCCCCTTTATTTAGTGTGCCTTTGCAGGGAGAAATGGTGCTACATTATATTGTCGGTGTATTTGGGGGTGGACAGAGGGGATAACAGAAACAGGTCACATCCCCAAAAACGATAAAAAATAAAAAAAAGAATAAAAAATAAAATAAAATAAAAATAAAATAAATAAAAAAAAGGGAATGACAATGTATATGCTCACAAATGTATATGTAGGACAGGCATTTGAAAAAATAAATTAAAAAAATAAATAAATAAAAGAAAAAGAAATAAAATGAATTAGCGAAGCTTTTAAAGGACCAAAGTGGTGCAAAAAACTACCTTACATTTGGGGGAAAGCCGGTAAAGATGTGGTGTATTACAGGTCTTATGCCTATGTTGGAAGTACAGTTTTTCCCATTGCCTTTTGGGTTTTTCTTGTGGTGTGTGGGTTCCCAGGCATCTTTCTATCCCACCCCCTGGCCTTCTTCAGTTTGGTAAAAATTTGTGGTAGGGAGGTCTTGGAAGAATTCTTGTATTGGGGATACTTTTGGACCTAGGCCCGGTTTCAAGAAACAGTCCACGTTAGGGGGAGTTGGTAGGGAGGGTCGCGCAGCATGAGTCCGCAGGGGAGTTGGCTGTCTTTTCTTGCAGGAGACTAGGTGTGGGTTTGACTGGGTGTCCCCTCGCCTGGGTGCTGGGTACTGGTTCGTTGGGTAGGAGGTCGATCTTGATGCCTAATAGATTAAGGACTGAGGGTGAAGAGTTTTAATATGGTGGGAGATCTGGATGGGATTGAGGGGTGAAGGGATAGTTAGATTTCCGGAGGGGAGAAAGGGGAAGGTATATGGGAGGGATATGAAGGGAGAGAAAAGAAGAAATACCTTATAAAGAAAGGGAGAAGAGAATGGGAAAAAAGTAAAGAGAAGAATAGAAAAGAGAGAAATGAAGAAAGAAAAAAAAGAAAAGAAAAAAGAGAAAAAAAAAAGAAGAAAGTAGTGAGAAGAGAAGAGAAAATAGCAAGGGAATGCTGGATTGGTTGATTGTGTTCGATGAATAGAGCCTGTAGTTTAAGTCCGTACGTCGCAGTTACTGCCTCGGTGATCTGGCTGGTCACGTGCTTCAATTCCTAAAAGAAGGTATAACCTAGAGATAAAGTGTATGTTAAAGGTTTTTCTCGCGGCTATCTCATAGTGCAAACAAGGTATGGTATCTCGTGAAGTATCCTGAGTTGCCACCTTAGTTTGTCCGCCCTTTGTATCCAAGGGTGCCTGTGGACAGAAAAGCTGAGAGGTTATTTAAAATATAGTAAGATAAAGGCATTAAAACATAGTGTTAAGGTATGTTTCCATTGCAGTCAGTGATTTCCCATGGTGTTCTATACTTGTGTTCTTGTATGCAATCTCTAAGGGATTATTGTGGGCCTTTGTTGTAGAAGTCTGATTACATACCTGTTCTCTCTATGCTGCTGTCTCTGTTGTTGCTGTTTTCTTTGTGGTATACTGTGTAGTCAAGAGTTTGCGTTGTTCCTTTTTCATGTATTTTGAACACTGCTCCCAAGTATATGTTGACTATTACACTACTCAGAGTTTCTACCCTGTTAAACTCTGTTGTTTGATTGTTAGGTATTAGTTGTGTATAAAATATATGTTCTAGGTGCTTCAGAATAGTGCTACCATTCTGTGTTTATCTTTTGTCTTCTGACTTACTTCGTTTAACATAACATGATCTAGGTCCATCCACGTTGCTGCAAAGTCTGTGATTGTATCATTTCTGACTGCCATGTAATATTCCATTGTGTATATGTACCACATCTTAATGATCCATTCATCTGTTGTTGGACTTCGAGGTTGGTTCCAAGATTTGGCTATTATACTGATTGCTGCGATAAATAGTGGGGTGCATATGTATTTTGGGATGAATATCCTTCCAACTTGGGGGTATATGCCTAGGAGGGCAATTGCTGGGTCAAATGGCAGCTCAATTCTGAGTTCTTTGAGCACTCTCCAGACTTTTCTCCATAGATGTTGGACTAGGGGGCATTCCCACCAGCAGTGGATGAGAGTTCCTTTCATACCGCATCCCCGCCAACAAAGGTTGTTTCCATTATTTTTGATGTGAGCCATCCTCACTGGTGTAAGGTGGTATCTCATTGTTGTCTTGATTTGGATCTCCCTGATGATGAGTGAAGGTGAGCATGTTTTCATGTGTTTGTTGGCCATCCTTCTGTCTTCCTCAGAGAAGTGTCTATTCATTTCATCTTCCCATTTTTTTTATGGCTTTATTTGGTTTTGGGGGGCTCAGCTTTCTGAGTGCTTTGTATGTTCTAGATATCAGCCCTTTATCTGATATGTCAAGTGAAAAGATTTTTTCCCATTCTGTTAACTGTCTTCTTGCATTAAGTAGGGTTTCTTTCGCCATGAAGAAGCTTTTTAGCTTGATGTAGTCCCATTTGTTTATATTTGCTGTTAACGTTCTTGCCATTGGTGCTCCCTTCTCAAAGACCTTTTTGACATATAGGTCTTCGAGTGTTCTGCCTATTTTATTCTCGATAAACTTTATAGATTCGGGTCTGATTTCAAGGTCTTTGATCCATTTTGAGTTGACTTTTGTATAAGGGGTGAGGTATGGGTCAATCTTCATTTTCGTACATGTGGTTTTCCAATTGTACCAACACCATTTGTTGAATAGACTTCCTTTGTTCCATTTCAGGTTCTTGCCTCTTTTATCAAATATTAGTTGGCTGTATATCTTGGGGTTTATGTCTGGGAATTCTGTTCTGACCCACTGGTCTGAGGTCCTGTCTCTGTTCCAGTACCATGCTGTTTTGATTACTATGGCTCTATAGTATAGTTTCAAGTTAGGTAAGGAGATGCCTCCCAGCTTTTTGTTTTTCAGTATGTGTTTGGCTATCCTGGGTCTTTTGTGGTTCCAGATAAATTTTGTGATTGATTGTTCTATTTCATTAAAGAATGGTGTCTGGATGTGGATAGGGATTGCATTAAATCTATATAGTAGTTTGGGTAGGATAGTCATTTTGACTATGTTAATTCTACCTATCCATGAGCATGGGATGTTCTTCCATTTCTTTAGGTCGTCTTCAATTTCTTTCTGAAGCGTTTTGAAGTTTCCCTGGTATAGGTCTTTCACTTCCCTCGTAAGGTTGATTCCTAGGTACCTGATATTTTTTGATACTATTTTAAATGGTATTGTATTTTTAATCTCTCTCTCCTCAACTTCGTTGTTTGTATATAGAAACGCTACTGTCTTTTGTGTATTGACTTTGTATCCAGCCACTTTGCTGTAGTGGTTAATTGTTTCTAGGAGTTTTACTGTGGACTCTTTAGGATTTTCGATGTATATCATCATATCATCTGCAAATAGAGATAGTTTGTGTTCCTCTTTCCCAATTTGGATTCCTTTGATTCCCTTCTCTTGTCGGATTGCTCTTGCTAGGACTTCTAAGGTTATATTGAATAAGAGTGGAGAGAGTGGACAGCCTTGCCTAGTTCCTGACCTTAGTGGAAATGCTTCTATTTTCTCGCCATTAAGTATAATGTTGGCTGTAGGCTTTTCATAGATAGCTGTAACTATCTTGAGGAAGGTTCCTTCTAACCCTATTTTGCTGAGTGTCTTTAACATGAAAGGGTGTTGGATTTTGTCAAACGCCTTCTCTGCATCGATTGATATGATCATGTGGTTTTTGTTTTTCTTGTTGTTGATGTGATGTATAATGTTGATTGATTTGCGTATGTTGAACCAACCTTGCATTCCTGGTATAAAACCCACTTGGTCATGATGTATGATCTTTTTGATGAAGTGCTGGATTCGGTTTGCTAAGATTTTGTTGAGTATCTTTGCATCTATGTTCATTAGTGAGATTGGTCTGTAGTTTTCTTTCTTGGTGGTGTCTTTGCCTTCTTTGGGAATGAGTGTGATATTTGCCTCATAGAAGGAGTTAGGGAGGATTCCTGTTTTTTCTATGGTTTGGAAGAGCCTATGGAAAAGTGGCAGTAAGTCTTCTCGGAATGTTTGGTAGAATTCACCTGTAAATCCATCTGGTCCTGGGCTTTTGTTCTTAGGGAGTTTTTTAATTACATCTTCAATTTCCTCTGAGGTGATTGGTCTGTTTAGGCTTTCTAGGTCTTCCTTGTCCAGTCTCGGAAGAGGGTTTTTCTCCAAGAATCTGTCGATTTCTCCTGGGTTCTCTATCCTAGCTGAGTATAGTTGTTCATAATATGATCTTATGATATGTTGTATTTCTTGGGGTTCTGTTGTAATATCTCCCCTTTCATTTGTGATCCTATTGATTTGGGTGTTTTCCCTCTTTTTTTTCGTGAGTTTTGCTAGGGGTTTGTCTATCTTGTTTATTTTTTCAAAAAACCAACTCCTGGTCTCATTGATATCTTGTATTGTTTTCTTCGTTTCTATGTTGTTTATTTCTGCTCTGGTTTTTATTATTTCTTGCCTTCTGGTTGTGGTTGAGTTTCTCTGTTGCTGTTGTTCCAATTCTTTGAGGTGATCTTTTAAACTGTTGGTTTTGTTATTTTCCTGTTTCTTGATATAGGCCTGTATTGCTATGAGTTTCCCCCTAATTACTGCTTTTGCTGTGTCCCACAAATTTTGACATGTTGTCTCTTCATTATCATTTGTCTCAAGGAATCTTTTTATTTCTTCCTTGAGTTGTTCTTTGATCCAGCTGTTGTTGAGCAGCATGTTGTTTAATCTCCAGGTATTAGTTTTTCTCCATTGCTTCTTCTTGATGTCAATTTTGATCTCTGTTGCATAGTGATGTGAAAGGGTACTTCTAATGATCCTTACCTTTGTGGTCTTATATAGGTTGGCTTTGTATCCTAGGACATGGTCTATTCTGGAGAAGGTTCCATGTGGGCTTGAGAAGAATGTGTATTCTGCTTTTTGGGGATAGAGGGCTCTATATAAGTCTATTATCCCCAAATCTTCTAATTTTTCATTTAGAGCTCTTATTTCTTTGCTATTTTTCTGTTTGGTGGATCTGTCCAATGGTGAAAGTGGAGTATTGAGGTCCCCTACTATTATCACATTTCCCTTCATGTGTTTCTCCAGGTTTACGAGCAGTTGCCTCACATATTTTGCTGACTCTAGATTAGGTGAATAGATATTGACCAGGGTTAGTGTTTCTTGGTCCAATGTTCCCCTGATCAGTAAGTAGTGTCCCTCTTTGTCTCTGATCACTTTCTTGAGGTTGAATGCAATTTGGTCTGATATAAGAATGGCTGTCCCTGCTCTTTTTTGTTTTCCATTGGCCTGAATAATTACTTTCCATCCTTTTATTCTAAGCCTATGCTTATCCTGTAGCTGTAGGTGTGTTTCTTGCAGACAGCAGAAGTCCGGTTTATTTTTCCTAATCCAGTTCTCTACTATGTGTCTTTTAATTGGAGAGTTTAGGCCATTAACATTTAGGGAGATTATTGAGAGAGAGGACTGTTGTGCAGTTGTGTTGTGTAGGGTGGCTTTTGTTACAATCGGGGGTTTGGATTGTGTAATTCATCTCTGAGTAGGTCGTTTAGGATCGGTTTTGTTTGCACAAATAGCTCTAGTTCGGTCTTGTTTGAAAATGTTTTTAGTCTGTTCTCCCATATGAATGATAGTTTTGCTGGATATTGGACTCTAGGTTGGAAGTTTCTTTCATTCAGTCGTTTAAATATGTCATTCCACTGTCTTCTAGCTTGAATTATTTCGACTGGCAGATCTGGTTTGATTCTTATGTCCCTACCTTTGTACTTGAGGTGTTTTTTCTCTCTTATTGCCTTAAGAAGTTCCTCTTTCTCTTTATTTTTAGCCATTTGGATTACTATATGTCTTGGTGTTGGTTTATTGGGGTCTATTTTATTAGGGACCCTCTTGATTTCCTGGATTTGCCCTGAAGTTTCATTCCAGAGGGTGGGAAAGTTCTCTGCTATTATCTCTCTGACTACTTGTTCTTCCCCTTTCCCTATTTCCTCCCCTTCTGGTATACCCACGATTCTTAGATTGTTTCTTTTGTCCTTGTTCATTAGGTACTGGACTTTTCCTTCCAGTGCTTTGCCTTTTATTTCTTTGTTGGTTTCTTGGTCATTTTTTGTTTGCAGTTTTCCTTCGAGTTCTTCAATGTGTTTCTCCAACTCTGTGTTTCTGCTAGTAAGGCTTGTTATTTTGTCTGTTAATTCCTTCACTTCTTTTTGTATGGACTCTCTCATACTCTTTAATATTTCTTCTTTAATTTGGCTAATTTGTTCCTCGATAGATATCTTATACTTGGTAGCTAAGGTTTCTCTCATTGCTTTTATTGATTCTTGCATTTCCTTCCTCATTGCTGCTTTTAGATCATCTTCCCACGAATCTGTGCATTTTGGCGGGCTTGGAAACTTTTTAGGGTTTGTCTCCGTATCTTCAGAACTTAGGGTTCTCTTTGATTTACCCATATTTCTTTGTGTTTAATGGTGTGCTTTGGAGTACTGTTCCTTCCAATTTCAGCCTGTTTTGATCCCCTGTGGTGTGGGAATGGGTCCCCTCCCTGAGGGTGGATCTAGGGGTACTGTTGGGTGGGTTTGCTGCTGTTTGGCTCCTCCTGTGCTCTTTCTGTGGCCTAACCCGACGGGGGATGGGGCGTGGAGGGTGTTCACGCAGTCGGAGTGTATGGGCGGGGCTTCCCTACCTTTCCTGGGGGCAAGTGAAACCCAGCCGGACTGGCTGCGGTTCGCGCGGCCCTTCCCGGAGCAAGAGAGACCCAGCTGGAGCCGGCGGCCTTTTGCGCCGATTTCCCCTTTTTTTTTAGTGTGCCTTTGCAGAGAGAAATGGTGCTACATTATATTGTTGGTGCATTTGGGGGTGGACAGAGAGGAAAACAGAAACAGGTCACATACCCAAAAAAGATTTTTAAAAAATAGGATTAAAAATGTATATGCTCACATATGTATATGTAGAACAGACAATTAAAAAATGAATTAACGAAGTATTTAAAGGACCAAAGTGATGCAGAAGACTACCTTACATTTGGGGAAGGCAGGTAAAGAGGAGGTGTAATACAGGTCTTATGTTTATGTTGGGAGTACATGTTTTCCCATTGTCTTTTGTGTTTTTCTTGTAGTGTGTGGGTTCCCAGGCACCTTTCCATCCCACCCCCTGACCTTCTTCAGATTGGCAAAGGACTTGCGGCAGGGAGGTCTTGGAAGAGTTCTTGTATTGGGACTACTTTTGGAGTCCGGTTTCAAGTAACAGTCCAAATTAGGGGAAGATGGTAGGGAGGGCCAAGCAGCATGGGTTCGCAGGGGAGTTAGCTGTCTTTTCTTGCAGGAGACGAGGTGTGGGTTTGACTGGGTGTCTGTTCGTTTGGGTACTGGATACTGGTTCATTGGGGTAGGAGGTCAATCTTGATGCCTAATAGATTAAGGACTGAGGGTGAAGAGTTTTAATACAGTGGAAAGTCTGGATGGGAATGAGGGGTGAGGGGGTAGTTGGATATCCAAAGGGGGGAAAGGGGAAGGTATATGGTAGGGTTAGGAAGGGAGAAGAGAGAAAATACATTAGAAAGAAAGGGAAAAGAGAAAAGAAAAAAAGTAGAGAGAAGAGTAGAAATGAAATGATAAAAAAGAAAGTAGTGAGAAGAGAGGAGAGAATAGTAAGGGAATGTTAGTTTGCTTGAATGTGTTCGATGAGTAGAGTCTGTAGTTTAAGTCTGTATGTCACGGTTACTGCTTCGGTGATCTGACTGGCCACGTGCTTCGATTCCTAAAAGAAGGTATAACCTTGAAATAAAGTGTATGTTAAAGAGTTTTCTAAGGACCATCTTGTAGTGCCAGCTAGGTATGGTATCTCGTGTGGAATCCCGAGCTGCCATCTTGGTTTGTCCACCCTTTGTATCCAAGAATGCCTGTGGAAAGAAAAGCTGAGAGGTTATTTTAAATATAGTAAGATAAGGCATTAAAACATGATGTTATGGGATGCTTCCATTGGAGTCAGTGATTTCCCGTGGTATTCTTTACCTGTGATCCTGTATACGATCTCCCAGGGATTAATGTGGGCCTTTGTTGTAGAAGGCTGATTACATACCTGTTCTCTCTATGCTGCTGTTTCTGGTGTTGCTGTTTTCTTTATGGTATAATGCTGTCAAGAGTTTGCATTGTTCCTTTTTCATGTATGTTGGGCACTGCTCTCGAATATATGTTGACTATTACAGTGTTTAGAGTTTCTACCCTGCTAAACCCTATTATTTGATTGTTGAGTGTTAGTTGTGTATAAGATGTATGTTCTAGGTGCTTCAGAATAGTGCTATCATTTTGTGTTTATCTTTTGTCTTCTGACTTACTTCGTTTAACATAACATGTTCTAGGTCCATCCATGTTGCTGCAAAGTCTGTGATTGTATCATTTCTGACTGCCATGTAATATTCCATTGTGTATAGATACCACATCTTAATGATCCATTCATCTGTTGTTGGACATCGAGGTTGGTTCCAAGACTTGGCTATTATACTGAGTGCTGCAATAAATAGTGTTGTGCACACGTATTTTGGAATGAATTTCCTTCCAACTTGGGGATATATACCTAGGAGAGCAATTGCTGGGTCAAATGGCAGCTCAATTCTGAGTTCTTTGAGCACTCTCCAGACTGTTCTCCATAGGTGTTGGACAAGGGGGCATTCCCACCAGCAGTGGATGAGAATTCCTTTCATACCGCATCCCCGCCAACAGAGATTGTTTCCATTATTTTTGATGTGAGCCATCCTTACTGGTGTAAGGTGGTATCTCATTGTTGTCTTGATTTGGATCTCTCTGATAGTTTTCCCACTATTTGCTAACCTAAATTTAAGCAACTTATTATATCATGAACAGCAAGAGAAACTGATTAGAGTCTCAGAACTTTTATGCCATAGATCAAAACATTGACCCTAGTCAATCTTAAATATTTAATTTTAATAACTATTCTATCACCTCACTCCATTTTTTCTGAAGAAGCAAAGAAAGAACATTTTTATACATAGAAAGAATAAGGGGGCTGGGCCAGAGAGAGAGATAGCACAGTGGTAGGGCATTTGTCTTGCATGCAGCCAACCCTCCACAGACCTGGTTTTGATTCCGGCATCCCATATGGTCCCTGAGCCTGCCAGGAGCGATTTCTGAGCATAGAGCCAGGAGGAACACCTGAGCATCACTAGGTGTGGCAAGAAAGAAGGAAAGAAAGAAAGAAGAAAGAAAGAAGAAAGAAAGACAAGAAAGAGAAAGAAAGAAAGAGAAGAAAGAAAGGAAAGAAAGAAAGAAGAAAGAAAGAGAGAAGAAAGAAGAAAGAAAGAAGAAAGAAAGACAAGAAAGAGAAAGAAAGAAAGAAAGAAAGAAAGAAAGAAAGAAGAAAGAGAGAAGAAAGAAAGAAAGAAAGAAAAGAAAGAAAGAAAGAAAGAAAGAAAGAAAGATGCTTTTTTATATTGGAGAAGAAGGCTGCAGCTGGACCCTGAAGACCCCACATGCCAGGATTCCTGCTCCTCTCCTACAGGTATGGCTGGGAATCTGGGCAGACAGCTGGCCAATGGCCTCCTGGGCTGACACTTAATCCAGGAGACTGAGATCCCTCCCTGCCAGACTGGTCTTCAGGACCAGGTCTGGCAACTGGGCTCTGGGAAGAGGGGGGAGGAGGGAAACTCCTCCCATATTTATACTGGACCCCCTGCAGCGGTGTCTTTTCTTACTAATACTCATTTTTATAACCACACAGGCGCACAAATATACTTTTTAAGCATTATCTAAAAATGTTCTTTATTCCAGACAGTTCCTAGGAAAGGAAGCAGAATGCCAAAGATTTGGATGATAACACTCAAATAGATCTTTAAAGTCAGTCTTTATGTGGATGTGACTTTCCGTACTGACCCCAAGCCGAAATCACAAACAATTTATATATATATATGTATATATATATATGTATGTATGTATATGTATATGTATATGTATGTATGTATATATATTGTATATAGCCCCTGTCATGTATTGCCTCTCCCCTACCCCTGTGTCTCTTCTATCCCCTCATCTCCCAATCCTGATCTGTTATCTTCCCCTAATTTAACCCTCTTTACCCTCAGTTCCTAACTCAGTATGCACCAAGATTGACCTCCTGCCCCAACAGACCACCTTCCAGTTCCTCAGTGAAAGATACCCTCTGGCTCCCCTTTCTCATGCCTCGGCAAAGAACTACAACCAGCACGCCTGCTGACTCATGCTTGATGGCCCCTCTTACCCCCACCAAATCGTGGACTGTTACATGATACAGGAATCAGCCTCAGGAAACCCCCCAGCTCAAAGACACTATATGGTCTCATAATGCAGCAAAGTATCTCTCAAACTTAATTCCAAGGCCTGTGAATTGAAAAGTACCTTGGGGCTTTTACTCCCCAAAAGAATATATCAAAAGACCTAATTGGGAGTCTTATATTGCCTATGGAAGCTCAATACCTGTATAACAATACATCTTAAGATGTGTATTCCTAAATATACAGGTAGCCTCCTCCACCACTTGTTTTATTCGAATACCTTTTCTTTTTTAACTCAGTTTTATTTATTTGTTCTATTTTAATATATACATTTTTTTCTCTATCCTTGCCATTTTTGGTGCTGCTTGGTACAAAAAGCCTTGACTGGGATAAAAGCTCAGATCAAAACCAGACGACAAAGACTGTGGGTGCAGCTTGTCATCCTTACCCAAAATAGCACCAGCAACACAGTATGACACCATACGTTTTGGTATGGGCACAGTAAAAAAAAGGGGGAAACCATAGACACAGAAACAAGATCTTATCTTCTAGGGATAAAAACTCACTTTTTATAGCAGAAGGGTGCTTCCCATCCTGAACATGTGTCGTGTGGATACAACACAGTCCTCAGGAGATTGGACAGTGTTAGTCCAATCCCAAACCCCAGATCCCCGATGTAGAAATGATACAGCTCCGGGCAACACCACCAGGAACTAAGCTCCATTGGGAGATTTATAACACTGCTCTGGCATCAACTTGTGCCAGTTTTGATATGACAACGAAGAAAGGAAAACTTGACCTAAAATCAGGCTGTCCTATCACATCACCTAACACTAAATGGAAATCAGAAGAGATATCATCCTTTGAACTGTGAAAAATAAGAGCACCAACAACAGAAAACTGACTTTGACAACCGTGACTGAACAGAACCTACCTTGGGACTAATAAGGAAAACCCTAGCCGAGGCTGTAGCCCAGGACACATAAACAACAACAACAACAACAAGATGTCTTATTGCAGAGGTCCAACTTGGACAACAGAGACTGAGCAGAACCTTTGGATCCATAATATCCTAGGCTTTGGCTTAGGGACTGAACGAAAACAGGGAGCAAGTGTTACAGAAGACTGAACACAACAACGACGATGGATAGGAACCTCTAGAACTAGAACCTCTAGAACTAGAACCTCTAGAACCTAGAGACTCTATCCTAGACCCTGACCTATATAACCTGTGCAAATACCAAGATTGCTAGCTACAGTGGCTTGATTTTCTCACACACAACCAAGAGAAAACTTTACTGGCATCACAAAAAAAGCCTTTGGGATGGGGTAATGAGTATATATGGAGCCAGGGGTTGATCCCATGATGGTATGCTTCAAGGATGGAGAAACCCTAAATCTCTTAGGCTACAGGAATTTCCTTTCTTTCCCAATGCTTACTGTGCCTATGCCAAAAAAAAAAAAATGTGGGGGAACGCCAAATCCTGCCACTCCAGCACCCATACTTTTTCTTATTTTGTTTTGATTTGTTAGTTTTTTTTTACTTTATTTTCCTTCTCTTTTTTTCTTCAACTTTTCTCTTTCTTTTTCACTCTTGTGGTTATTATTTAGAGATTTATTTTTATTTTTATTTGCCGGATCCATTTTTTCTTCCATTTTACTTTTCTTTTTTTCTCTCTCTTCTCTTTTTTTTTTGGTAGTTGTCACCATTTTTTCCCCTTTTTTCTTATCCTTTTTATCTCCAATGACGGTGGAATAGATGCTCAATCTACAACAAGCTGTAAAGTGGAGACCAGTTGCACTAGCATTCAGGAGGGTAAAGGAGGGAGATATGGGATGCATACTGGGAACAGGGGAGGAGGGAGTGCAGCACTGGTGGTGGGAATGCCCCTCATTCATTGTCACTATGTACCATAAATGATGCAGTGAAAGATTTGTAATGCACTTTGGTCACAATAAAAATTAAAAAAAAAAGAAAGAGAGAAAGGAAGGAAGGAAAAGAAAGAAAGAAAGAAAGAGAAAGAAAAGAAAAGAAAGAAAGAAAGAAAGAAAAGAAAGAAAGAAAGAAAGAAAGAAAGAAAGAAAGAAAAAGAAAGAAAGAAAGAAAAGAAAAGGGCAAGTTTACTAATTTTAAAGGAAAATTAAAATACTGAGTTTTCCATTGCTTTCTTCTGAACTTGACCTTTGCAAAGAAAGTAACCCATACAGAAAATGAAGTCAACATTTGCTCTGAACTGGTCCCAAGCCAGGATGTGCAAGTTGTAATTATTACCTGAAAGGATGTTTGCAAGGATGTTGATAGGTATATAGAGATTAGGACTCAGTAGCCCATTAGCAAAGTCAGCCACCACAGTCACTTGCTTCACTCCAGAGCTGAAGCAGCAAAAGAAGGGTACCATAAGCCTAGACAGTAAAGATGCTCCCCGAATGGATAGAAAGCACCTCTGAACTTCAGTCACCTCAATTCCTGCTTTCCTAAGGAGTCTCCATATTCACAGTAACCAAATCTTTAGTGATTTGTCAAAGGCTGATGGCTTGTTTCTATTTATCTGCCTGAGGCCCCCAGTCTATCCAGCTGCCCATCACTTGGTGCAGAAAAAGGCACCTCTCCAGCAGACAAGAAAGGGGTGTTCTTATCTGACAGAGAAGCTCTTATCTGACATGATTAGTTCTACTCTCTGCTCCACTCCTTATGTGTAGTGAGGCCCCAGATAAATTGCTTTATCTGTCCCTGCTTTCTTTTCTGTATCTGTAATCTGAAGATAATAGAGTTACGCCTCCTCCTTACACAGGCGTGTGACACACTTGTGAGAATAAATGGAAACTGAATTGTAACATCTGCAATTTTTTAAGAGTTCAGGGCACAAAAGGCTCCACATAAATACAAATGTATTATGAATGTCTGAATATTAATCAAAGCTATTATATTTACCCTCCTGGTGTTCTGGAAAGCCATAGCCATAACATAGCAAACAGATCAGCTCCTCTAAATCTCAGTAGCATTTTCCGCACTCTCTGAGTTAGTCCTTAAGAGATAGCCATAGAAAAGTAAAGATCTGTCTTTGTGCATCTTGGATGCTTCTTTGCAACTTTTTGGGGTTTTGGTATTGCCATTATATATATTCTAAGCCAAGGATTTTCTAACAAATTAAAAAGTTTAGTTTCTAAATTGATATTTAAATTTCTGTTGAGGGGAATAATTGGCAATTCTAAAATTGTACCCTTTAGTTTAAAATAATTTCTTATATTTTTAATTAATTTTTTCCTGGTTTTTGGGCCACACCCGGTGACGCTCAGGGATTACTCCTGGCTATGTGTTCAGAAATCGTTTCCGGCTTGAGGGACTATTTGGGACACCCGGGGATTAAACCATGGTCCATTCTAGGTTAGCACACACAAGGCAAATACCCTACAGCTTGCGCCACCGCTCTGGCCCCTAAAAACAATTTCTTTAAAAGATTGGACACAATTTGGAGGCTGGAGCGATAGTTTAGAGGGTAAGGCATATGCTGTGCATGTAGTAGATTCCAGCTCAATCCTTAACACCATCTGAACTCTGAGCCAAGAATTTGGAGCAGAGTTCAAGTTCTGTATTCTACTGGCCTCTGTCCTGGTCTCTTGAGCAAAGGAGAACATGAGCTATAACTGAGGCATCACTGAATGTGTCTCAAACCTCATCACCTCGACCAATTCAACATAGTTTTTATTCAAATGATAAATATAGAATGTGAATTTCAGGTTTCAACTTGAGTGTCCTGGGAAGGTTTTGTTGTGCTTGCTTTTGTGGTGGCCGATATATGTTAAGAAAAAAGCAAGTTGGAAGCCTGACTCTCACCATAGATAGAGCTATTTATTTATTTTAAGCAAAAACATTCATTTACATTTCAAATAATAAATGCATTGGCTATGCTTTTATTTTTCCCTGATATTACATTATTCCTAAAAAAAAAACCTTTTAAAATTAAGGTATTACAACTTCTTATGGTATCAAAGTCATCGATTATTTGTTTTGTTTTAGGGCCACACCCAGCAGTGCTAGGGTTTACTCTTGGCTGTGTACTCAGAAATTACTCCTGGCAGGCTGGGACCATATGGGATGCCGCAGATAGAACTCAAATCAGTCCAGTGTGCAATGCAAATGTCCTACCTGCTTTGCTATCGCTCTAGCCCCCCAAAGTCATTATTTTATCATTGCAAAACCACTACAGATATTTAATAAAACAAGGGATTTAACACTTTATCCACTACAGCAATATTTATGCTATAGAAAAGCAACATCACTGTGGTAAAGCTGATTTACTTCATTTTTGTCAGTGAGACTCCTATAGCTTGGAGAGATTAAATAGGTATCTGGTAACAAAAATAGAGAAGATGAAAGTGAAGACCCCAGAGTGCCTTTCTCACCTGGACAATCACAAACCTGTGAACTTTAGGTAAAGCTGCCCATTGGATCAACATGGGCATTACCTGTATTTAATCCAGGCTACCTCAACACACCTCTTTGCCCACATTTCTGTGTCACAGATCTATAATTCTTACCACTAAAATAGACTGTATGTGGATTCCACATGGGTTCCAGAAAGAACTTGGTTGGAATGATATGTCATTAATATGTTTTTGGTATATACAAAGCATTTTGAAGTAGCTCTCACTTAAAAAAAAAAGTGCTTTCTTCACAAAGCAGAAAACTCTATGCAATCACAATTCTGCATGACGCAATTTGGAGGCCTTTTGTGTATTCGCAGCATCTGTCTGGACACGTGTGCAACATTTTTTTTGGAATCTCACTTTATTTTCCCAACAGCACATCTGTTAGCACATTTGCTCCTTTTCCAGTCAATTCTTTCGCTTGTTGCTGCTGGGTCTCCTTTCTCTTAAGCATGTATGTCTCCCAGAGCTCCAAGACCTTATAAAAAATTCTGCTGCTTTTCTTTCTCACTGCTTTCTAAGTGTTTGCAATTTTTATGTCACTTTTATTTCTTTCCAGCAAGAATCTTGATTCAGGCAATCCAAGTCTAAATCTCCACCAGTTCTCTCCCACTTCCATCCCATGTCCTTAGATTTGTGTTTCTAACATCCACAATGCAAGCACCTCATTCACAGTTTAAGAGTTTGGTTGCACCTAGGATGGTGAAGGACTTTATTACAGAATTCACAATATTTGAAGATTGGAGTATTTTATTATAATATTAAAAAAGAAATAGAGAAAATTATATTTAAGGAACTAGTGATCAGTAAATTCAGATTCTGCATGAATCCAGTGGAATGATAATTAAAGCTGGCTTGTGAGTGCCAATACTATTTTCTTGCATTATCTTCTCTCATCTCTGACTTTTCCCCACTTCTAGCCTTCTCACTCATATTTCACAACTCAGCTGCCTGTCAACATAGGAATTAATTGGGACCACTGATGACATGTTTGCTTGTCACAGTCTCTCACAACTCAGCTATTACTCAGGTCAGCTGGTCTTTAATCCAGGACTCTCCCTAACCTAGAAGAATTTTAGAAGCTTCAGACATCACAGTAGGTTAAGTTTAAAACCCCTGTCTTTCTCTATTAATATCTTGCTCATAACACTGCCCTCAAGTGGAGACACTATCTCACCCCTTAGTAACTGCCCCCTTTTTCTTTAAAAAAATTGCCTCCCATTTTCTAAGAGCATTCCAAATGGAGGAGGAAACCACTTTAAAATATGTTTCTTTTCTTTATTTTGATTTTGTAATATATATATATATCCTTCACCAGTGCAACATTCCCATGATCAATATCCCAAGTGTCCTTCCTCCCCACCCACATTGGCCTGTACTCTAGACAGGCTTTCTTTTTTTTTTATATTAAGAAAATCAAAAAAAGAAAAAGAAAAGAAAAGAAAAGAAAAAATAAGACCTCTCAATTCTTACCACAGGCTGTGTTCTTTACACTGACTGTATAGAAAGAGGAGGTACAGTAAATGTACCCCATATACACCTCAACACAGGCCCTTTGCCTGGTCTGTATTGTGAATTGGGGGACAAAATATAAAATAAAATAAAATAAAATAAAATAAATGTTTCTTTACAAGGACTGTGTCCTCTTTTGCCACACAGTAAAGAAACACCCTATGAAACTCTATCTTCCAAGAGTTTTGTGGAACTTGAAGATCGACTCTTATCTCCAGAGTATTCTAGCAATTTCCCTGTAATCAATAGAAACTGACTGCTGTGACCTTAAACCAAAGAGAGTTTATTTAAGATAATGATTCTGGATTGGACTGGGGGGTAGACCTGGCACAAGTGACTATTGAGGTTACCAGCAAGGAGGGTCCAAGGCTGAGTCTGGCTCAGAGAGGGGCTAGGGACCTTCAACCAGGCTTCTCAACCTTTTTCCCCATGTGTCCCCTGTCCTGAGCTGGTTTCCTTCTTGTGTCTCCCTATCCTTCTAATTGTCCCCTAGTCTAATGCCATGGCTCTTTATTTACAAGATTTTTACCTATAGCCTCCCTTGGAATATTCTGGAACTCATAGGGAGTTCATATAGTTCATGAATAAAAAAATCTTTTTAAACAATAGCAATGTTTGTTTGCCTAACTAACAATAATTTATAATAAAAATACAAACAAGTGATTCTTCTTTTGGGAATGATACACTGTAATTCAGTGCTCTGAGGACTATATAGGATATTGGGCATTGAACCCAGATTGGCTGCATGCAAGGCAAATGCATTACCCACTATAATATTGCTCTGGTCCCACAAACAAGGGGGAAAGGGAAAGGAAGAACGAGGATAGAAGGGAAGGGCAGGGAAGAAAAGGGAAGGGAAGAGAATGGAAAGAAAAGGAATAGAAGGGAAGGGGAGGAAAAAAAGAGGAGAGGGAAAGAGAGAGGAGAAGGGAAAGAGAGAAAAGAAGGGGAGGGGAGTGCAGGGAAGGGAAAGAAGGGAGAAAGAAAAGCAGTGAGGAGGGAAGGGGAGGGAAGGGAAAAGAAAGAGTGGAGGGAAAGGAAGGGAAGAGGAAGGGAGGGGAGAAAAAGGAGAGGGGAAGAAATAGGAAGGGGAGTGGAAAAGAGAAAGGAAGAGAAGGAGAGAGGGGGAAATGGGGAGAGAAGGGGAGAGGAGGGAAAAGAAGAGAAGGGAAGGGAAGAGAAGAGAGGGGAAGGAAAGAAAAAGAAAAGAAGCGGAATGAAGGGTTGAAAAGGGGAGAGAAAGGGAGGAAACTGAAGAGGGAAAGGATTGAAAGGGAGAAAAGGGAAGGGTAGTAGAAGAGAAAATCCTACAATTAGGAACACTACATTAAACTTCAACAATTAAAAGATAATGGGAAACCCAGAGGAGAAATAACCATTACATCCAACTTCTTAGAAATTATATGAATAAAAAGAGAACAGTGGAGAAAAAAATTTCACTGTTGTAGAAAAATTCAAAGGCCTAGAAACCTATGCCCCAGAATAAAATGACCCTTCAAAACATGAAAAACAAACAAAATTGACAACATTTGTTGCCAGTATACCTGTCTTAAAAGACATGTTAGGAATTTTCAGTGAGAAGGAAAAGACTCAACATCATAAATTCAGGTACAAATATAGAAAAGAAGGGCATTGGAGGACCAGGGCAAAAGTACAGTGGGTAGGGCATTTCTTCTGCACTCGTTGTGCATGCATCAGACATTATAAACCCGGGTTCAATCCCTGATTTTTTAAATTAGTAATAGCATTAATGTATTCAACTATGCATGGGAAATATTTTTAATTATATATTTGATGAAGGACATTTTTGTTTGTTTGTTTTGGGGTCATACCTGGTGATGCTCAGGGGTTACTCCTGGCTACGAGCTCAGAAATCACTCCTGGGGCCCGGAGAGATAGCACAGCGGTGTTTGCCTTGCAAGCAGCCGATCCAGGACCAAAGGTGGTTGGTTCGAATCCCGGTGTCCCATATGGTCCCCCGTGCCAGACAGGAGCTATTTCTGAGCAGACAGCCAGGAGTAACCCCTGAGCACCGCCGGGTGTGGTCCAAAAACCAAAAAAAAAAAAAAAAAAAAAAAAAAAGAAATCACTCCTGGCTTGGGGGACCATATGGGAATCCGAGGGATCAAACCTCGGTCTGTCCTAGGCTAGCTCAGGTAAGGCAGACACCTTACTGCTTGTGCCACTGCTCTGGCCCCTTGATGAAAGAATTTTGTCTGAATTATATCATCTCAAACAGCAACACATAATCAAAATGTTTAACAATTTATATGATTTGTTTTTAGGTCACACACAGCAGATGTTTAGAGTTTATTCCTGGCTTTGTGCACAGGGACCATTTTTGACAAGGCTTGGGGAACCATATGGGATGCTAGGGACTGAACTCTCTGATCCCAATTAAAAAATTAAGTAAATAGATTTGAATTAACAATTTACTAGAGAAACACATAACTGTCAAATTAAAGCTTTGCATTAAGTAGAATACTATGCGGCTGTTAGGAACAAATGAAGTCACAAAATTTGCCTATAATTGGATGGACATGGAGACTATTATGCTGAGTGGAATGAGTCAGAGGGAGAGAGATAGACACATAATAGTTTTACTCATCTTTAGGATTAAAAAAAAAAAAGACAGTATGGTAATAATACCCAGAGAAAATAGAGATGAAGGCCAGAAAAACCAGCCTATTATATGAGGTTACCATGAAGAATAGTGAGTGCAGTTAGAGAAATAATCATACCAACAATTATAGTGACAATGATAGTGAGAGATATAGGATGAGAAATAGAATGCCTGTCCTAAGACAGGCAGGAGTTGGAGAGAAGGGAAATGGGGAACATTAATGGCAGGAAAGTTACACTGGTGAAGGGTAATGTACATTTGATGACAGAAACCAAACTATGAACATTTTTGTAACCACAATACTAAATTTAAACAATTATTATTAAAAATGTTTTGTTTTCTCATTGTATGTGGGCTACCTTTGACATGTTTATTAGGAGGATAGAAAGGGAATACATTTGAATGGGGATAAAGACACTGAGGGATGTGTAGTGAAAAGACACGAGGGCAGCAAGGTAAGTTATTCAAAGCTCTAGGTATTTGAGAAAACTTGTAATTGATTTCTAAGCCCCTTCTGGGCTTGACTTCCTTGTCTTGTATTGACTGTTCTTCCACTTGGTCAGAGTATTTGGGTATTGGGGCAAGCAATTGAAAAAAAGAAAAAAAACACATATTTTTATTATTCCTTTCCCTCTTCTGCAGTTTCTTTCCCTGCTTGATACACTGCTATTGGGTCTCAGTAGTAATTAAGATTCATTTTTTTCCAGGAGACCATCCAAATTAAGACAATCGTTAAACCATTCAGCATCCATCATTGTCTTAATTTGCAAGGAAATGGCTGAGGGCAAGATAAAGTGTATATATTCCCAACATTTGTTTTTAGTTTCCTTTTTTTTCTGGAGATGAAAAGGAAGACTTTGTTGTTTCTTACCCAATTTGACAAGCTGAATATTGTCAAGCAGATGTTCATGTGGAGTCTGTGTTGGCAAAAGGATGACTATCAGAAGGGAGCACTGAGCCTTCTGTTCTGTGAATAAGGGCCATAAATATTTCAGAAGAACCCCAGGATAAGAATAGTTTCTAGCATTTTCTATAAAATGGCCATTTGAAAGATTAAAGACAACAGTGGCCAACATCTGTTGGGGTCGGCAACTCTGTTTTTTAGTCTTGACACTGCAGTGTTATGACCCACTTCAGGAATTGGTCACAGTTGAGAAAGGATTTCCAATTTAGGAATTTAGGTCAAAAAACATGGTGGAGGGTGAATGCTAATTAATTAGATGACTTTAGCCAAAGGTGGGAAAGACCTCAGTGACTACCTTTGGAGAGCAAGGTTAACCTAAAGATCACTTCCTGTGGAATCATTCCTGTCATCAATAGCTTTTCAATCTTAGCCAGGTCCATTCTAAGCTAAGGAAAGACTTGCCTAAAGAGATGTCCATTTACTTTCCTCTTCCCATTTCCCTTTTTCCTTCTCCATCTTAGTTGGAGAGCAAAGTAATCATCTCTTTATAATTTCTTAGATTTGCTTCTTTTATGTTTGCTGAGTTTGCCAAATATCCCATCTCATAATTGAGTCTTGTCCTCGATGCTCTGGATCTTTTCAACTTACCTCACACTCTTCACTGGAGACATATCATGATTTTGCTTGAAGCAACAATGAGTCTCATCACTCCCGAAACTGCTTTCTTTCTGGGAGTAACAATGCAGGACCAGGTGGGAAAATGGTGTCACAGCAAGAGCTTAGATTGTGCTAATTAAATATTGGGAATGACCAGTAATATACAAGCAGAGACTGGAGAGTGACAGTGGCAGCTATTTGCCACAAAATTTCTGCTCTATGAATTCAGCTATACGTTGTGATAACTATCATGCAGCCTCAACAATTATCTGCAGGTGATCAAAATTATGTCTCTCCATCATGATGATAATGTAAAAGGACTTTGTAAAAGCAGCGGCTATAAAATGTATGTAGGCTCTGAGTAACCAAAGAAGTAGATAGAGCAGAGGAAATAATGCCACAAGAAAAGGCCCCACCCCAATTCTTCTTCCTCCTTCCCTGCCAAATTTGCTGGTTCCTTTTCAGCCCCTAGGGAAAATGTATACTAGGCTTGTTAGCACCAGACCTGATCCACTCTCCTCCCCCACCTAGTGTCATTCTTAAAGAAGAAAAAGGCAGAAAAATAGCTGCGCTCTTTGGATGTGAAGCTCAGGGAGTTTTGTCACATTTTTAATTAATTGAACCAATAAGGGGAGGGAGAAGGGAGGCAAATGACAACTCACCTTAAAGCATTCAATCAGGGACAATGGGACTTTATTGTAATATCTCTCATTTATAATTCTTTCTAGAAGCTGGGGAGAAAGGTAGGGCTGGAGTTTATGCTTTGCATGTGAGACTCTTGGGTTTCATTCCAGCAATGTACGGACACCCAAAGCACTGCTGAGAGCAAAACAAGTGCAATAATGAGTGGCCCCTAAGCACTGCTATGAATGCCCCAAATTTCTTTCCCTCAAAATAATAAAAATGGCTTCTACTACAACAGGAAACCTTTACCACTTTACTGAATCAAACAGGAATGAACAAAAAGCAATTATAATATTAATTAACTGAACCGACAAGGACTTTTTGAATGCTTTATACAGAGTCCTGTTCCAGTTGCTGGTAAGCACAGCCACGCACAAAGAAGTTACTCCCCTTAAAGGATTTATATTCTAGTGGTGGTGAGAAGTTAGAGGTGATTGCAATGAACGGTGAATCTACAGTAAGAGTCACATGATGAGAAATACTACAAAGAATGTCTTGGGGAAAGCAAGGGTGATGGGGCAAGCAACTCATTCTCTTATATAGGGTTATCTAGGAGAATCATTGAGAAAAATGCATGTGGGTAGAGATATGGGAGAAGTAAGGAAGACAGCATTGTAGGTATTGGGACAGAGTGTCCATCCAGGCAGAGGGTTCAACAAAGAAAAATCTCCGAAACAGAAGTGTGCTTAGTGTGTGGAGGAAAAGCATGGAGATACAATGGCTGGATGTGAAGGAGAGAAATCAGAAGGAAGAGTGGATGAGCAAATTTGCTTATGGAAAGACTTATGCAGGATTTAAAGTTTTGGAAAGGCATCAGACTGTGAGGTTGAAGATGCAGAGCAAGGTGGTGGGAGAGGGTAGAAGTAGAGAGATAAATTAGAGGCATCTTTATCCAATTATCCTGGACTGGTGACTTTTTTTTATTCTTTAATTATTTTTTAATTTTTTAATTATGAGAACAATGATGCAAAGAAAGAGAATGAGGTAAAGTTACAGTGGAAGGACAATCACCCATAAACAGAGTTCTCAGAAGAAACCCCCTTGCTGATGCCTAAATTTTGGACTTACAGTCAAAGAACATTAAGAAAAATAAAACAGAACCCATGTACAATTACTTTGTCCACAAGTCCCTAGATTGTAGTACATTATGACATTGCTTAGCAGTACACAAAGCAATCTAATGCCATGAAATTTATGTGACTCCTTAAATATTGAAGGCATAGTATTTTTCTTAACATTTTCATGCACATGCATATTAGTTTAAGTTAACATCAAAAGTTTAAGTGTGTGTGTGTGTGTGTGTGTTTTAAGGTTTAGAGTCAAAAGGAGCACAGTAAAAACGGTGTTAGAGTGGCAAAGACTGGTGACTTTTAACAGCAGACTTTTATCTCTCTTTGCTCAGGGAGCTGGGACCTTGAGCTCAGTACTGTTGGGGTCAGGTTCTCAGGAGGACTCTCTCCAGCTCTAGATCAAATGCTAGGAAGAAGGAACACTCTCTGGGGTACCTTGATAAGAGCAACTATCCTGATGAAGTCCCACCTGCTTGATCTAATTACTTCCCAGACATTCCTAATCCAAAGCATACTGATGGTTAGAATTGCAACATATAAATTTGGCAAGAGGTGCACACATTTAATCCAGTACATGGGCTATTATAATAATGAAAACCAGCCATGATGTGTCTTAGACTTGAGTTTGTGTTAATTTGAGGTGGTGAGATGTGACTGATTGTTACAAATGAAGCTTCCGTGGACACTGTGTACATGATTTTCTATGGGCATATGTTTACAATTATTTTGAAAAAGAAGCATTTTGGAGTAGAATGTCAGGGTCCAACAATAACTGTCCATTTCCCATTCCAAGTAAGTGTTTAGAATTCTGTTTACATTCCTGTCATTAGTAGATGAGCTCTCTGGTTGCTCATATCTGTGAAAACATTTTTGATGCTCTTCAATTTTACCCATTTCTACTTCTAGGCAGTAGTATCTTGTTGGGTTACTGATCCTACCCCAATCAATAATTGTACTCCACCCTAAGGTGTGACCTGGTGATATTATATTGGATTATCCCTTAACTTGGTTTGGTATTCTTCTTCCACCCTAGGGTGGAACCTCATTCTTGTCAATAAAAGCAAGGGTCTGAGGAAGGCAGGGGCTCATTCTTTGGTCTTCTTCCACTCCCCTACCCTTCCTTTCTCTTCTCTCCCCTTTGCCCCTTTATCGTTCCCTTCCCTCCCTTCCATCCCCTTCCCTCATCTCCTCTTCCCTTCCTTTCTCTCCCTTTCTTTTCTCCCCTTCCTTTCCATCCCCTCTCCTTTTATCTCTTTTCCTTCTATTTTTTTCCAGTCCATTTCCTTTCCTTCACTCCCCCTCCTCCCTCTCCCTTTCTCCCTCCCTTCCTCTCATATACTAGTTGAATAGAAATGTTCTCTGAGCTTTCTGGATCTGACATAACTTTGGTATCTACATTAATTTAGGCAAATTCAGTCATCACTGCTTTAAATTGCTTCCATTTCTTTCTTGTTTTCTTCTTTCTCCAATATCACCTTTTATAGATGCTCTGTAGTTCTTCAACATTCTGTTGTCTTCCCTTAGTTTTTTATCTTTGTATATTTTTTAAAAATTACTTTTTTTTTTCAGGCCATACCTGTTTGATGCTCAAGGGTTACTCCTGGCTAAGCACTCAAAAATTGCCCCTGGCTTGGGGGGACCATATGGGACGCCAGGGGATTGAACCGTGGTCCTTCCTTGGCTAGCACTTGCAAGGCAGACACCTTACCTCTAGCGCCACCTCGCAGGCCCCATTTTGTTTTAGAGATTTCTAATGTCATTTTCCAAGTTAAGAGATTCTTCCTGTAGCAATATCTAATCTATCAAAGGATTTTTTTAAAAATTTCTATAAATTTTTGAACTTTAGCATATTTTTGATACTTATAATTTCCATCTTTCTACCTACACCAACCATCTGTTTTTGCATGTTGCAAGCTCTTAACAATAACTGGTTCTTTCTTCTTCCTCTCATGTCAAACATTCGGAGATAGAATAATTGAAAGTTATTTTTTCATTGGAAATTTGCCATTGCTTTGAAGGCCTGGCTTCCAAGTTACATAAACTCACCCTGCTTGCCACCACCCACCCACTTTGCAAGAAGGTGTAGAGTCCAGAGGTATGCTTAAGATAGATGTGTGTGTGTGTGTGTGTGTGTGTGTGTGTGTGTGTATATATCTCAGGAGACACTGAAATGGAAAAAGAAAAAACAAGAATCCAGGATCTAATCATCTATGGTCAACTCTTCTAATCATAGAGATGCAGAATTATCTCTAAAGCATTCCCTTGCCATCATTACCCAACCAAAATGGTGTACAATTACCCACACATTATATATATATATTTTCTTTCTTAGATGAGAGTTTTGCAAAAGAACAATTACCTTATGTTTGTAGGTCACAAATTTCTGGAATTATTACAAACAGTGAATAGGTGTCAATACACTGCAATCTGCATTCTAATATGGTTATTTCTTAATAATAGTGATTATTTCTCCGAATATTTAATCATACTTTTCTTAGAAAGTTGAACTTTGGGGTTGGAGAGATAATACAGATAGTACATTTACCTCGCAAGCTTCCAACTCAGGTTCAATCCCTGGCAAAGCATATAATTATTTATGCTTTTACAGGAGTGATCCCTGAGCACTGAGCTCATAAACCCAGAGGACTGTGGTTGTGACATGAAAAACAGAACTTAAAGCAGATAATTAACTAAATAAGTAAATGACAATAGCTGGGGTCTCTCTCTTTGTGCTTAACATATAACCAGAGTGGCAGAGAGATAACACGGGGGTTAAGGCTCTTTTTGCCTCTCTTGTGGATAACCACTACATCTAGTCCTTTGTGAACTATTAGAATTGATCCCTAAGCATTAAGCCAGGAGTCAAGCCTTTTGCTCCCTTGCTACCCCTCAAATAACCAGGATATAATAGATATTTAGGACTAACCTACTGAAGTAAAAAAAAAAAAAAAAGGTCACAGGGTTGCAATGTGAGAAATGATGAGACCGAGAAGCAGAAGCTAAGCATCGATGTAAAAACCCATCAACACCAAACAAAGTTTTAAAGGAAATAAAAGGAATGACAAAAGTGAATGGAAAGCTTTGGTTAGATAGAAACCACTCTTGGAAATTATTTGAAAAGAACAATTGGTTCCCTCCTACCAATCTGAACTAGAAGATAAACCCTTTGCTTCTTGACTTTTCCCAGCCTGGGAATTCAGTCTCTGGTCCATAGAATCTAGGGAGAAAAACTAGCATTGTTCCTCTGTAATTCCCACAGAGGCTTTGCCATTGGATCACTAAGAGCCTCCTACTCATCTTTCCTTTTGGGGCTTATTTTTTTCTGCTTAGGTGGAGCTGGGAGTTGCAATTTCCTGCCGGTAGATCAAATGGCTGAAGCTCTTTGATGTTTTCATCATTGCAGAAAAATTAAACTAATCTACAAGTTATGAAGAATGTGTGACAAGAGTGCAAGGGAGAAAGGACAAAGAAAACCCCAAATTTGAGAACAGAGCACCAAGTCCTGAAGGAGACAAGTTAATAATATGGTTGGAAATTCAACGTAGCATGAAAAGCGAGGAAATCAGAACTCCTGAAACTTCATCACTCTATGGGCTATATATCTTAAAAGATTATCAAACTTCTTTGAGATTTTTAAAACAGCAATCAGATGAACAAAATAAAATGTAAAATGAGCATATTTGAAAAACATAAATTCCTTGGGCTAGGGAGGCAGCTCTGTGATAGTATTTTTGCCTTCCAGATATGAGACGCAGGGTTTAATTCTGTGCACAAGTTACTCCCTCCCCAAATAGGGAGAGTTATGGGTTGCATTAAAAAATAAATTATCACTATTTTATTTATTTAATTTATTTATTTGATTTTTGGGCTACACCTGGTGATGCTTAGGGGTTACTACTGGTTATGCATTCAGAAATTGCTCTTGGCTTGGGGGACTATCTGGGATGTCGAGGATTGAACCCCGGTCCATCCTCAGTCAGTCGCCTAAAATGTTCTACCACTGTGCTATCGCTCTGGACCCTATTTTATTTATTTTTGTTTGTTTGGTTTTGTTTGGGGCCACACCCAATGAGTCTGAATCATCCATTCACTCCTTCTGCGCTTGTTCAAGTCATACTAAAAATTCTATCGTTAGAAGATGATATTTAAAAAAGGAGTGCAGGGGCCAAAACAATAGTTCAGCATTTAGGGTACTCGCCTTACAAGTGATTGATCTGGATTCAATTCCCTGGCATCCGATATGGTTCCTTAAGCAGCACCCAGAGTGACTCCTATGTGTTGAGCCAAGAGTAAGCCCTGAACACTACTGTGTGTGGCCAAAACAAAACCGATCAAACAATAAACAAAAACAAAGCAAAAGCAAGAAAAAAAAATACCCTGTAATCTTAGATTTTAAAATCTTTTCTAAAGGGAGGATTCCAATAATATTTTAAAATTTAATGTTTTCAGCATCTTAATTATATGAAATAAAAAAATCTGTTAATTAAGAAAAAATTATCATTATTTAATTGTGCTTAGCATTTCCTGGGTATAATTTTATGCCTGCATATTAGACACAGTACATCCACCAGCAAATGTATAATGAAGTTAATTTCTCTGCAAGTTTCGGTTTTTTTCCCAGATTGGAACAGAAATAAAAGAAACAAGAGAAAATGAAATGCATCCTTGCAAGTGTAGGGAAAACTTTAAAAATTCTTTTCTTCCTGGGGCAGGAAAATAGTAGCTGGCTCAGGTTATATTTCTTACTTCAATTGAAGTTTTGTTTGTGGGCTTAAAACCACTTTATAAGAAAGACAAAACACAGAATGCTCAGAATTGCTTATTAAACCCAAAGTGCACCTGCAATGGATGAAATGCCAGCAGTTTCCTGACTCGTAACAACACTCCTTCCATACCCCAACATCTCTATTCACTGAGGTGTATCATTTTTACAGCAAAAAATCCAGAGAAACTTGGGCACACGAGAGGCAGGTTTGATAAAAGCAAACAAATAGAAATGATGAAATCTTTTTGAGAAAACGTTTCAGCATTCATAGCTTGTGGTATTTTTGGTTACAAAATGTGACCCTGGGCCAGAGAAATAGTATAATAGGCAGAGTGCTTGCTTTGCACACAGTCAACCTGGGTTTAATATCCAGCACCCTCTATGATTCTCTGAGTATCACCAGGAGTGATACTGATTATAGAGCCAGGGTATGATCCAAGTACCAATGAGTGTGGCCCCCAAACAAGCAAAACCCCCAAACAAAATGTGATCCTGATTCTTCTGCTAACCATATACACTAGGATCTCACCAACACGGTAACTTTTAGTGGATTTCTGCACTAGACTAAAACTAATCCAGAACACAGCCAGTAAATCTTAACATATGCTTTCTTAATACATCCAGCCATTTCATCCTCCCTCCAGCAACAGTGATTTCCACAGCTCTCCATGCTTCTCATGCAATGTAACGTGACTCATGACTAAATGGCTCTCCTCCTGGTGTATGCAGATGGAGCCATTTGTCTTTCAATTTACAAGTCCAAAGTCACTTTTTCCAGGAGGTGGAGGATGACACCCTCTGTTGTAGATGCCCAACAACTTTTCTTTTATCTTCAAAGCCTTGATCAAAATAATGCTCATTTTGATCATTTGTTGTTATGTGTTTGTTTTACGTTTGTTTTACTTGTTGGCTGGGCTAACACCACACCTGTGTTCCACTGCATTATGGCCACCTAACAGAAGGCAAGGCCTTTTGCCGAGTACATTGTGTAAATAGTTGTTGAATTGCTGCATTATAAAATAGGCTTGAGTATAACTGTATTTGTCTCTAATCACAATAGTCAATAGTTTACTCTATTTACCTGTTTAGACGGTATGGCCAGTCCTTTTTAATGCATCATATCACATGAATTAAAGCAATAATCTACATAATAAAGCTAATGATCAAATGAGCCAAAGGTGTAGTTTACCTTATTTACTATATAATCCATTCCCCCTCAGTCTCTTTAGAATGTAAAATATTACTTTTCAAAATCGAAAAAGGGAAGGAACAACAAAATACCACATCAGGCTTCTGAAATTGATGGATCAAATACACTCTTGGTTTTTAGTTCTGGTTTTGGGAGCCACACCTGGAAGTGCTCAGGATTTACTCCTGGTTCTGTGCTTGGGGCTCATTATAAATGGTGTTTGGGGAACCATATGTGGTACTGAAGATCCAACCAGGGGTCTACTCGATGCAAATCAATGTCTTAATCACAGTACTATTTTTCCAACCTTAAATTAACTCTGTATAGGTGACACTTTCCATGTTTATTCATGCCACTGGAGGAGCTCAGGGGCTGGAAATCAAACTTGGATCTACTGTATCTAGAATATTGTATCAATTGTATTGCCAGTGTCCTACCTACTATACTATCCCTATGATCCACTCTCCACTATCTAATGCCACTAAATTTAATGCAGTTTTCTGTAAAGTTATGTAAATCAATAAACTGTTATATTCCCCAATAGTCTAGAAGTTTTGTAGTATTGTAAGAGACCATTATCAGATCTCTCTGTAGTAATATGTTGAAGTTGAAGAGAAGGCACCAATATTATATTAATCTTCCAATAGAGGGCAAAAGGTGTACAGGGTTTCATGCCTGCCTTGACCAATAAACCAGTCAAAACTGTCAAATATGTTGTAAGCATTGCCAATGGCCCTACATTTAGCTCCTAAAATGTCTGGAAGAATCTGTACTTTCATTCAAACCCTCATTATTTTGGTTTAGACTCTGGTCATTCTTCATATGGGCTATTTTAAGTCAAATCAGTAGTGTTCTGGCCTTGTGCATTTCCCTTTTCTAATCTCCCCTTCCACCCAACAGCTAGGATCTGTCTTCTAAAATGTTAATATAGTTATTTAACTTCCTTAATTAAAGATATTTTACAACTTTCAGTTGTTAGTATACATTGGATCTTAAGTAACGTCTGGATGAGATAGCATAAAATGTAGAACTCTTGCCTTTCATGTGGCTGACATGAGTTTAATCACTGGCATCTCATATGGTTCCCTGAGCACCACAGAGAGTGGTTCCTGAGTACAGAGCCAGGAGTAAGTCCTAAGTATCTCTAGTTCCAAAACCCTTCTCCAAACAATCAACTGAACATCTGGTTCCTACTGTCAAATTAAAACTATGAAGAGGTATATAAAAATGAAAAGTTGGGGGGCCGGAGAGATAGCATGGAGGTAAGGCATTTGCCTTTCGTGCAGAAGGTCGTTGGTTCAAATCCAGGCATCTCATGTGGTCCTCTGAGCCTGCCAGGAGCAATTTCTGAGCATGGAGCCAGGAGTAACCCCTGAGCGCTGCCAGGTGTGACCCAAAAACCAAAAAAAAAAAAAAAAAAAGAAAAGTAGGTTGGGGTAGGGTGGAATGAAAGACAGTTGGTTTTTTGCTTTTTTCCATGCCTCCATTAGGTACTTTTAGGGACCTATATTCTAAATGCAATGGATGATTTTTGGTGACTTCATAAAATCCAGTCTCTTAGGAAAGTTTCACTCTGAACTGCATTTACCCTTTTACCACACCAGACACACATAACAGTTCTTGCCAGTCTATCTCCAATGGGCTGACTTGCTTTTTTGTTCCATTTTGTTCTGGGAAGTTCTACTTGTGCTGAATGGTAAGGCTGTTCTCTCTGGACACACTGTAAGATCTGGGTTAAATGTCACCTCTTGTGGGAGGCTTTTTAGATATCACCAGTGAGAGTGCTAGGTTTTCTCCCCTCAGCCTTGCTCTGGGCTGACCCCTATGGCAACATTTAGCATATGGTATTTATTGTCTGTTTCCTTCTTGAAAATAATTGAAAATACAGAAAATGCTTGATTCATCTCAGGAAACTAGTGCTATTCTCACAGGTTTTAGCATATACCAGGTAGTTGCTGAAATCAAGATGATCCTCTTTTGCTAAAGAAGTGACACAGATTGAATAGATTCAAAACCACTTGTCCCTCATATTAATGTAGGCATCTAAGGACTGAAGGTGTAGCCCAGCTCTTTCTCTCACCCACTACACATCCCTATTCATAGTCCTAGTTCTCAAACTCTGGTGACATTGGAAAGTGTGGCCACTGTGCATTAAGTTTGATTCAATGGAAGGGTCTATGGATGGGGTTGTGATAGCAGATACTGGCTAACTCTGGGTCTTTATGGATGGGGTGTAAGATTAGCACACAGACCACCAGATGTCTTGGGTGTGACAGCTCTTTAATTGAACAGCTTTTATTTAAAAATTTTTTTATTTAAAGAAAATGCATCACATAGTTGACATAACCGATCATAATACATTTGCTTCAAGATAAGAGGAAGCAAAGTAATTGAAAAAAAAGAAAGAAAAACTAAAAATAAAATGAAAGAGAAGAAAAAAGAAGAAAAAGTTCAGTAGAAGTATATTTGTGAAAATTATTGTATCCCCAATAAAGTCATTAATACAATAGTAGAAGGTTTAGTAAGCTCTTTTTTTAGAAATAAGAGATAAAAATTACAATATTGTGTATGTGGCAGTTGTTATTTGCATAAGCACAGCAAAATATGGAAAAAATAGCAAAAAACAAAAAATAAACAAACAAACAAACAAAAAACCTTGGGCCTAAAAACAGGGAGACCTTACCAAAGAAGTATCCTGGCATAAGGCCAATTCCAGGCTCCAGGAATACTCATTTTATAACCCTAGTTTTTCTCTGTGGTCCCAATAAAAGCTCTTCACAATCACGATTGTAATTGTCAGGTTTTTTTAGTTACAGATCCTAGTTTCTGTACAGATCCTAAGTCAAAATCGGGTGACACAGAGTGTCTTCTGGTTTCATCTCATCATTATATGACAAAGCAGAGAACCTTGCCCTGAAAACAGGTTGTTGTTGTTGTTGTTGTTACCAAGTCATAAGGATGTCATAGAAACCCACTCTGGAGTAAATTGATGTCAGGGCAGCCATAGAACCTTCCCTGGTAGAAGTCTGATTCCTGATGTGTTGAGTTAAATAATTAAAGATGGGGCTGGATGGCGATGGATGGAGGTGGATTTCTCTGTCTGCCATCCCAGGCCACGTGGCTCAGCAACCCCCATGCAGCCGGCGGGTTCCAGGCCCAGGTAATCGGTGTAATCACTCACTCACAGGCAGGCTTCAGGAAGAATCATCTTTATTTAGGCCCTAGCCACCACATGTGTGTGGCCTATCTCATAACCTTTCAAGCATACAGCCATTCTAGGCTTGCCCTGCGTCTTATCCTCTTTCAGCCATCTCCCTCCGAGAGCCCAGCAGGGCCAAAAGGCAAAAGCCCCTAATCCCCTGGCTTCCGGGTTTATCTACCTATTCCAAGACCCCTCCCAGGAATGGGCCGGGCTTAGCAGGTAAGGTCACACCTATTATCCGGTTCCCAAGACCCCTCCCAGAAATGGGTGGGTCTCAGGTCGCTACATGTAAATCCAGGGTGGAGTAACATTTCCCCCTTCTTTAAAATATAAAAAGAGCCTTTTGTAATTTTGACTCCACCTTTAGCCAAAGGTGGGTTAATATTTTCATGCAGCAACGTAATAAAGTGAAAATTAATATACCAGCCCTTTTCAAAAACATATTTTTGCAAAATATACTTTACACCTGTAACCTAAAATTTTATTAAATGCTTTTTTACCAAGCATTATTCCGGAACTTTTATGTTCCTATACTCTTAAACTATATTGGGGGAACTTTATTGTTCCTATACCTTTTCTATACACAAGTACTTCAGCATACATGCATAACATACATTTTAAAAACAGGCTAAGTACATTAAAATACACACAGTAAAACATTTTGCAATTGAAAATATTAACCATGAAAGACAACAAAACACATTTAAATTATAAAGAAAATGACTAAGACAAAGATGCAGGTGGTTAGAAATCAGATTTTAAATGGGCTAAGCTGTATTACCTTCCTATTATTTTTATTTTTTAACCACTAACTAACTAAAACTTATCCCATTACCATGAGTAAACTATAAGACTACCCGCTTAGTTCCTACACCTAAAATTATAGTTCAAATGATTAATTTGTCCCACGCTGATCTCACCACGTGGCTTTTGTAAACTTAAAGTTTAGATGCTGGTTTGTTCCACGCTGATCTCACCACGTGGCTTCCTTTCATAGTTTTAGGCCCCGCAGACGGTTCTGTTGACCATGAGGTCGCAGGTTCCGCTGCCCGCTGCCGGTTAGCTCCTGCTGTTTTACCTTTGTGACCTGGAGGATGGATTCCAGGTTTTTCGCTTTTCCGGGCCAAGCTGAGCCCAGCCAAGCCGATCCCAGCCGAGATCCCAGCCGAGATCCCAGCCGAGCTGAGCCCAGCCGCTTTTCCCCTCTGGGCGTCACTTTGGACGGTTTTTCTCGGCCACAGCTTTTTTGCAGAGGGCTTTTGGATGTTTAAAGTTCCAAGTGATTTAAACTAAAAGTTCAGTCCGAAATTTCCAAAGTCGAAATCCAAATTCAAGCCAAAGGTTATTCTCAGAAAATCAGTCCATTTTCAATAGTCTTTTTTCTCCTCCTTTTCCAATTTAGACTTTTAATAAGTTTTTGAAGAGGCCCAGGTTTTTGTTTCTTGTAACAAAGTCTCAGTTCTGGGCCTGGGCTGGAGGTGATGCAAGCTTCCACCTTCCTTCTTTCAGTTGCCCTTCTTCCCCTAGAAGGGGTTACGGCCATCTTTGTACATTGTTGCACGTGGCCCAGGGTTTTGGGCTCAGTGCACCCGAAAAGAGCCAAAATGAAACTGAAAAGCAGAAATCTCACCATATTCGCTGTTTTCTTGGGTCCAAGATTCAGGTCCCTGTTCGGGCGCCAATTCTTGCATTACATAATTAAATATATTTTAAAGAAGGGGGAAATGTTACTCCACCCTGGATTTACGTGTAGCAACCTGAGACCCACCCATTTCTGGGAGGGGTCTTGGGAACCGGATAATAGGTGTGACCTTACCTGCTAAGCCCGGCCCATTCCTGGGAGGGGTCTTGGAATAGGTAGATAAACCCGGAAGCCAAGGGATTAAGGGGCTTTTGCCTTTTGGCCCTGCTGGGCTCTCGGAGGGAGATGGCTGAAAGAGGATAAGACGCAGGGCAAGCCTAGAATGGCTGTATGCTTGAAAGGTTATGAGTAGGCCACACACATGTGGTGGCTAGGGCCTAAATAAAGATGATTCTTCCTGAAGCCTGCCTGTGAGTGAGTGATTTCGCGTTTCACCTGGGCCTGAAACTCGCCGGTTCATGGGGTTGCTGAGCCACGTGGCCTGGGATGGCAAAAAGAAATCCATCGCCATCCACCGCCATCTAGCACCATCCTTAATTAATTAACACAACACTGATGCTGGAGTAGAAAACTCTGCTGTTTCTATAGATGGGGTCCTAGGTTCAGGGGTGAGTGGTAATGTCCAATCTTCTGAAGCTTAAGCCAATTCACTATGACAAGTGTTCAGGGTATAAGGCCCCACTGCAATATAAAATTTATGTGTTCCTACCTTTATTAGATAAGAACTTGATTGCACACATAAGAATTCCCCCAATTTTAATGTGTCCATGCAAAAGAAACAATGCCACATGGTACTACTGGTGCATATGGGGGTGAACAGCTTTTTAAACTAAACAAATTATCTATTTTGGGGGCACACCCAGCACTCAGGGTTTACTTCTGGCTCTGCTCTTAGGAATCATGTTTGGCAGAGCTTAGGGGACCATGAGATGCTGGGTTGGCCACGTGTCAAGAAAAATACCCTACTATCTCATCAGTCCCTAAAACAAAATATTTTAAAGAGTTTAAACAGATGTGCCTTTGCAGACTGCAGCAGCCTTAGAAACAGAAACTTCCAAGTCTGGGATAATAAACCCCAATTGCCAATCCTCTCATGCCACTTCCTACTATGATGCTGCTTTCTTTGCCACCATTTCCCCTAACTGCATTGACTTCTTAAAGTACTGATGGTTTGGCTTGTCTGAGGCCTGTTGTCTAGTTGCTGTTACTCTGTCTTCTACCCTGGCAGCTAGTCGTCCCACTATCATTTTTTCCTGTGACTTTGCCTTTCTGTAAGAGAACTGCATAGTCAGTGTCTGCTTATATCTTACTTAGACCCACCATTAGTGATTTCTGTAATGTACTCTCAATACTGCATGTGAGATTTATTTATTTATTTATTCTTTAATTTTTTAATTATTGAGATTCTGTGGTTTATCATAATGGTTTTTTATTTGTTTGTTTTTTTTGAGGGGGACACACCTGGTGATGCTCAGGGCTTACTCCTGGCTATGTGCTCAGAAATTGCTCCTGGCTTGGGGGACTATATAGGAAGCTGAGAGATTGAACTGTGGTCCATCCTAGGTTAGCGTGTAGCAAGGCAAACACCCTATCACTTGCACCCTGCTCTGGCCCCTTATAATAATGTTTTTTTTTTTTTTGGTTTTCACCCGGCAGTGCTCAGGAGTTACTCCTGGCTCCATGCTCAGAAGTCGCTCCTGGCGAGCACGGGGGACCATATGGGACGCCGGGATTCGAACTGATGACCTTTTGCATGAGAGGCAAACGCCTTACCTCCATGCTATCTCTCCGGCCCCAGTTATAATAATGTTAATAATGGTTTCTTGTGCACATAATTTCAACACTTGTGTAAGTAAGATTTAAAATCACCAAACATGTCATCTTGATTATCTGTTCTCATTGCTTCACTTGCCAGCCTTCAGGTAAAATTATTGCCCTTGGAAGGGTTGTGAGAGGCAAGGACTGGTTCTCTGGAGCTGACTTCTTTTTTTTCAGTGAGTGGGCAATGGGAGAATAAACCCTTCCTTCAGCCTCCACCTCACTACTACCTCTCTCTTACTCTTTCCTTCTTGTTCACATTGCTGTTTGTTGGGGACCTGCACACACACTGGTCACAGTGCTTTCTTGTGTTTGCTCTTTTAGTTCAGGTGGCCATGGCTGGGGTGAGGGAGGCTGCACTACTTATCTGTGATGCTCACACATGTGGGGACTTGTAGGAGAGTGCCTTGCTGAAGGACTTGCATATGCCTGGCTGAAGTGGGGACAGATCCCACATAGCAGATCCTACTGTCAGTGACACTGGGGACTGAATTTGGGGCTGTAGGCTTGCAAGGCAAGGCTCATGCAAATGATATTATCCCTGTCCCAGTCCCTTTCCCTACCCACCAGCCACTCATCCTCCCCAGTCACAATCTGTGAAATTGTCTTTGCTACCATCCTCTACATCCCACACTCTCATCTTCTCATCTGTGAGGCGCCTTCTCCTTCCTCTCTGTCTTCTCTATTTCAGGATGAAGCTATGGAGGGTAAATAGTGAGGGGGAACTTCTTCCTTGGGTTGCCCTAGAAGTGGAACAAGTCTCCAGAAGACACAGGCCTTAAATGTGAAGAAAAAAAATTGAGATGGCCACTCTTTTCGGTGCCTGATGCTGCCTTAGAAATATGAAGCCTGAAAAGTCCCAGAAAAGAGCTTGAGAGCTTGTCCTGCAGCCTGCCTAGCTGCCTTTCAGAGGAGGATGTGAAACTTTTCAAGATGAAAGTTGCCCCTCCTGGCCAACTGTCACAAACTGGAAGGGCCTAAGGTCTGACTGGCTGGTGTCTCTTGAAAAGACGTGTCCTCAAACACCATTTGGAGCCTCAGGCATGCTTTGCTTCCATCTGGTCACTGGCTTCTACCAGAGCACAGCTTTGGCAGGTTTTTAAATGCTTTGGAGCCTTCATGCCAGCAGTGGGCCTATTGTGAACAATAATAGTTTTTGCAGTAATGATACTAATGCTAATATAGTAATACTGATGAGAGAAGACCTCTCTCTGTTGGGAGTGTACTTGGAGGTGGCTGTGTCCCAGTCAAGCAGCAGGTTCTTGCTAGACAGCAGATCTGGAGAGACTTTTATCTTGAACTTTCCTCTAGAAAGTGAGGAATAAATGCTTGTTGCATGGTCTTTGTTCGGCAAGTCTGTGGATGCTGAAGCTGCCATAAGACTTGGTGCGTGGATCAGACTTCAGATCATCATGAAGTGTCTGGGGAACATGGAGTTCACTCCTGGAGGAGGAAATTGTGTGGGTGAACAGAATCGAGTAGCCCAGAAATGTTTCTTCCTGGCCTGGATCTAGTGAATATACATTCCTCAAACTTCAGATGTGTGTGGAAAGAAACATGTTAAATTATTTTCTAAAATTCTATTATAAAATATCGATCTATAAAGTATCTATTCTGAATACCCTCTTCTTCCTAATGGTCAATTCCTGGCATTTGCATCCTTTCGGTTCTAACATAAACAGTTTCCCAGTTGCTTTTATTTATTTAAAAAATTAATTCTTTGATTGAATCACCATAAAATAGACAGTTACAAAGTTGTTCATGATTGAATTTCAATCATACAGTGTCCAACATCCTTCACCAGCGCATATTTCCCACATCTATAGCTCCATTTTCTGTCTCGCCCTCCCAGCTGCTTGTCACTGAAGCTCAATTTTCTTCTCTCCTCTCCCTTTAGACACTGTTGTTTGCAATATTTTTACTGAGGGGGCATCATATATCACTTTATCTCCTTTCAGAACCGAGTTCTTGTCCAGAGTAATCATTTCCAACTTTCATTGTCACAGTTGTCCCTTCTCTACCCTAACTGCACTCCTCCACTATTTATGACTAGCTTCTTGGCATAAACTGGTCCCCTGGCCCTCATCTCTATTGTCTTTGGATATCCCCATTGTCTTTAGTAATCTCATGTCTCTAGGGGTGGAAGAAAGACACTTGGGGTCTTGAGTCTCAACAGTACACTGTCATGGCTGAGGACATTATCCCAGTTTCCAAATTTATTTGTATTCTCTAGTAACTTCTATTAGAGATTTCTCAATTCTTTATAATTCCCAAGCACCTGTTCTGAACTTCCTTTCACCACATTCTTTCCTTAATATAAGTACTTAAAGTAAAAGTATTGGTCTTGGGACTTAAGTCAATTTAATCTTGTCCCTTACATTACTTTACTGATCATCACAAACAGTATTATTCTTAACAGATTTTTGCTGCCAGACCTTATTTAATAAATATTTGCTAATCAACAGGCTATTAAAACTATTTTTATTAACTTTCGCAAGCTTGGCGAGCTTATATCTCTCCATTCCTTTCAGATCATTCTAGCAGTTTCTTGACTGGAAATGTTTACTTCAAGGAGGCAGCAGTGATCAGAACATAATGGGTGTCAGGCCACCAGATACCTTCCAATCAATGAGTGGACATATTTTCCAGTCAAGCCTCAGATATTCTTCTCAGAGGTTCCTGTTACAAGCCTGGGTGAATTTTTATATCCTGCTCATTAAATAGTGGCTCATGAATCCCACTCATTTCCACAATGAGTCCCCATTGCCAGCATTCATTATGCTAAATAGAAATGCTTCTGGTACTGATGGAGATATGCCCAACAGAAGGCTTAGATTGCCATCAGCTGTCTTGGAGTGTGGACTTTCTGATTTGAATGCCAGTTAACCAGTCTGGGATTTCAGTGCTTGTTTGGGATAAGCACTTAGTTCAGGTTCCTGCCCACAGAAATACCATAGACTGGAGGCTTCGAGCAACAAATATTTTCCTATCTCAGAGTTTTCAAAGTCCAAGATCAAGATCTCAGCAGATTTGTTGTGCAATTAGAGCCAATTTCCCAGTTTTATAGGAAAACACCTTCTTGTATATATATATATATATATATATATATATATATATATATAAATTTTTTTTTTAAAGAAAATGAGCAGAGAAAGCCCTCTTTAAGGACTTGGATTTTCATCATGGTAGCCTAATTATCTCCCAGAAGACCCGTTTTCAAATACCATCATATTAAGGCTTCAATTAATATACAGATTTCAGGAAGATACATCCATTATATAGCTGGCTACTAACTGAAACATAGGTTGTAACTTCAACTAACAAGTCTATAAAATTTAAGCTGTTTATGATGAAGAATTTAGAATTTGTCCTCTGTGTACTCTGCTTCTACCATAATAGGTATCATGTTGGGCTCTGATGGACTTAATGCCTGGATTTGAGTTAGTGATAGGTTAGGAAGAGGTGAAGATGCATCTATTAATATTTCAAAATTCTATTATACCCAGTGAATGTGCTCGTCTCTCTTGAGAGGAAACACATAGGTCTATTTTCTCTTAAGCCATCAGCAGGAGGTTGATAGCACTTTCAGATAAATGTTGGCATACTTTTTTTCTTGTGATAAGAGAGTGCACTGACAAGTTGATTTTAAATTGACCTGATCTAAATTTAGAAAGCAAATCTTGGAGCTTTTTTTTCTCTTAAAATAATCAAATTTATCCCTGATTTTAGTTAATCATTGCATCATGGAAAATTGTCTTTTCTAATTAACACATAAAGAGGCAGTAGCTATAAAGAAATTTGAAACATTAACCCCTACCTAAAAAGACCAAATATAAAAAGGAAACCGAATATAAAAAGGAAGATAATTAATAATTGACTAGATGCAAGTTTCAAAAGAAGAGCAAAAAGCAGAAGGGCAAAAGCACGGTGACCGTATGTTTGCTAGAAACTTATGATGAAGAGAATATTTTTTTCATAAGAATGATCATTAAAGAGATCAATACTTTGCCAAAAAATGTAGGTTAATTAAGATGAAGTCTACATAGTAATGCACTATCATTGTCCTTTTGAAACTGAAGTGGAGTCTCAGGGTCTGAGGCATAAGAACAGGATAAGAGAACTACTATAGAAACGAGGAAAAGTTCCCAAGAGACTTGACTCAACTTGGAGCATTAGAAAACAGAGTAAAAGAGAAATTGTTTGCCAAAACAAATGTCAAAACATGTTCTAAGTTTCACTCCTATATAAAACTAATTTTTAACTTAGGAGTTTTGGTGGGACCATATGTGATGCTGGGAATAGAACTTAGGCCAGCCACATGCAAGGCAAGTACCTTATCTACTGTACTGTTGCTTTGGCCCTAATTTTTTAATTTTGAGATATTATAGTTTACAACAGTACTGAAGTCATGATTTTAAAGTTGCAGGGTATTATAACAATCCTACCACTATTTCAAGATCTCTCTAGCATTATTAGTTTTATAGAAATATTTTACAGGAAAATAATTTTCTTTTTTAAAAATAATATCTTCATTTAAGCACCTTGATTACAGACATGATTATAGTTGGGTTTTAGTCATATATAAAAAACACACCCCTTCATCAGTGCAACATTCCCATCACCAATGCTCCCTATCTCCCTCCTCCCCAGCCCCGCCTGTATTCGAGACAGGTATTCTATTTCTCTCACTCATTGACATTGTCACCATAGTTGTCAGTATAGTTATTTCTCTAACTGAACTCATCACTCATTGTAGCGAGCTTCATATCATGAGCCAGTCCTTCCAAGCCTCACCTCAATAAAATAACTTCTAAGGCTCATAATCACAATAAAAAATTCCTTTCTTACATTTTTTTAATCCTTCATGCAGGGGGGCAGCCCATTTTAACTTTTAGTTATTAGCATGTTTATTCTCTTATTTTCTAAATTTTAATTTCTAGACAGTGACAATGTTTCTAAATGTGAAGGATGAGAATTTAGCTCTTACTACTTTTGTTCCATCACTCTCATTTTATCTTTCTAGAGGGGGACACATATTTCCCCACTTACTCTTCTGAGTTTTAGGTTGAGACTCTGCAAATAAGAGAGATTAACAAGAAAAAAAAAGCAAATAGTGATTAACTGAAATGTCTCATTTATACATAGGAGACGCCCCTGGGAAAAATAAATAACTCCCTAGTGTAGCTTACAATTGAGGCTTAACAATCATTAACCTCTGGAAAGGGATCGCAGGGGTCTCAAACTCAATTTACCTGGGGGCCACAGGAGGCAAAGTCGGGGTGATCCTTGAGTGCAAAGTCAGTAGTAAACCTTGAACATTGGGGGGTGTGACCCAAACAACTAAAACAAAACAAAACAAAACAAAAAAGATTCCTCCAGGGCAGGGCCACAAAATGTTGTACGGAAGGCCGCAAACGGCCCGCAGGCCACGAGTTTGAGTCCGCAAAGGGAAGAACAATGTAGATATTGCTAAGCTCCAGAGTTGAAGGATGAGACAACACAATTGGAGTAAAACAAAACAAAACTTTATTCCATCAGCCACAAGACCCCTACAGACCAGTCAAAGCCTTCTTCCAGAGAAGTCGACCTCACCCAAGGTCACAAGTTCATATAGGAGGGGATGAGGAGGGTTCTAGCTTCTGATGATCTTTAAGAAGATTGGCTGTTGTCTAAGGTACCTTCCTACCTTCTCTTGGGTCTGTTCCAGACAGGCTTCCTGGGATGGCTAGGTAGTTTGGGGTGGTGTTAATGGACATTTAGGCTTGATAAAGAAAAGCCCAAGATGTCTACCATATGTGGTCATTTACAAAATGGTGTCCCTCCTTGTTTAGAACCCAGAGCCGCACAACATCTTAGGGAAGAGTAAATGACTTTCAGGAAGGCGAATGGGCAACCTAGAAGAGCATACAAAAGCTGCTGAGGGTCTTGACACATGTGAGCGCACCCAGTCTCCTCTTCTGGGATCAGAAAAAATTTCCTTGGTTGATGAACTTTCAGGAAGAAAACTTAAGGGGTCTCAAAGAAAGACAGCAGAACCTGTTTTTAGGATGTTCAGGAATGTTAGAGAAAGACTCTCCTCTTTCTTGGTTCACCTACTTAATTGGGAAGAGAGATGATCACATTATGCATTATATCCACTGGTAAAATGTTTCTCAAGCTTTAGTTTAGAACTGAAAATACTTGCCCTGATGTCAACTGGAGGACCACAGCTCCTTTATTTCTGCTTCAGTAAGTCGGGAATGAGATCTCAGAATCTGCATTTCTCAACAAGGACACAATCCATACTACAGTTGCTTTGCGAATAATTTCTAGAGAAAGCTCTTGAGAGAGAACGTTTTCCCCAAGTCTCTGTATTAATTTTTTGTTTGTTTGTTTGTTTCTGGGGCACACCCGGCAGTGCTCAGGGCTTACTTCTGGCTGTCTGCTCAGAAATAGCTCCTGGCAGGCACGGGGGACCATATGGGACACCGGGATTCGAACCAACCACCTTTGGTCCTGGATCGGCTCTTGCAAGGCAAAAGCCGCTGTGCTATGTCTCCGGGCCCGTCTCTGTATTAATTTAATTTTGAGACAACAATGGCTTGCAAGAGTATAAATCTTTCAGGTTTTAGCAGTATATCATGTCTAACACCAGAGTGTCAGTATCCTCCACCACTATCCATAGGATCCTTGTGATCCTCAGCTTCCCTCACTGTTGATCATTTTCTGTTTATAGTTAATGGTTTGACCCATTGGACATCTTTATTTCTTAGCATACCATATATGAGTAATATCACCCAAGGTTTATTTGTCTTATTCTAGATTATTTTGTTGACTAATGCATGGCCTCATTTATACTTCTTAAGCAAAAGGTAACAGAATCATTCTCCAGAGAGTTGCTAATTGATTCCAGCAGGGTTGTGGGAAAGCCACAGAGACTGATGGCAGGAAGACCACACTAGAGAGCCAAGGGTGGGGCTCAGTGACAGAGCATGTGCCTCACATGTATGAAGGTTCACAGGCTCAATTCCTGGCACTGCAAAAATAAGTGAAAGGGAAAGCCAAGTTTCAGCTTAATCATTTACCAATAAAGCCAGCATTTGTTAAACCACACAGATGCATACCCCTTTACCAACTAGCCTTTTATGAGTTTTTTGAACTTTATTTTGAACTATAAAAGGATAGTCAAGGGTCACTGAGCATGATGAGGCTTTTAAAGTGAAAGCTTAGAAAAATAAATTAATTATTGACATAGAACAGAGGAAGGTATAGAAAAATGCAATATTTCATCTGTCGCTGAGTAGTTAATAGTATTCCACCATGTATATAGCCACAGTTTCCTTACCTTTCATTGCGTTATTTCCAGACCTTGACTAGTGTCAATAGCATTGCAATAAATATATATGTGCATATGTCTTTTCAAATTAGTGACTTTTTTGTTGTTGGGATAGATACCAAAGAATGAAATCACAGGTTCATAAAAAAAAAATAAGAGACCATTAACATTCCTGAGATCTTGTCCATCCTAAGGCATGTTATCACATCTGATGATAATTTGAATGAATTATAATTTTAAGTTGAAAATGCATTTGGACTGCATTGTAGCCTCCAGAATTGTTGAATAGGCAAAATCATTTTCATTCCTGATTACTTTGAGAGTGACCTGCTTTTTCCCTCTAGATGCTTTTAAGATCATTTTATTCATACACTTGTATTATGCAATGGATAATGATGATGATAGCATGTGTGTAAGAGAGGAGATAGATAGGGGAAGTGGTGAGGGAAAGAGGGAAAGAAGAGAATAAATTGGGTACTCACTGTGTTTCTAGTTTCCTCCAACCTGAAATGTCGCTTTTTGGAACTTCTGTCATTTGAATATTGAGCTTTCTTGTTGATTTTCTTTTTAAATTATTGGTAGCTTTATTTCCTTTTGGTAAAATTTAATTTTTTCTTCCAATGCTTTCACAGAAATTTCTTTTTTTACACTGTTTTAATTCTAAGAGTGCTTGTGCTTTTAAGTATCACTGCAAAAAAAAAAAAAAAGCTTCCTATTTTTACTTCACAGCTGTAATAGGTTTCTTTTCTATCCCAGAATACTGCTGTTTTGTTTATGACATTTGCTTCTGCTTCCTGTGCTATTTGTCAATGACTATTTTACTTTTCTCTGCTTTCACATTAAAGGACTTTCTATACCCAGTGATCCCTGACCATCTTTTTACAGTTCAAAATAAAGCACTAATAAAATGAGGGTGTGCACCTGTGTGGCTTAGCAAATGCTGGCTTTATTGTTAGATGATTAAGGTGAAACTTGGCTTTTCCTTTCACTTATTTTTGCCGTGCCAGGAATTGAGTCCTGTGAATCTTAATACATGTGAAGCACATACTCTGCCACTGAGCCCCAGCTTTGGCTCTTCAGTGTGGTATTCCTGCCATCAGTCGCTGTGGCTTTCCCCCACCCTTCAGAGGTCAATCAGCAACAGTGTGCTTCTATTACCTCTTGCTTTGGGTGTATAAATGAGGTCATCTATTGGTCAACAAAATAATCCAGAATAAAATGAATAAACATTAGGTGACATTACTTTTATGTGACATAAAAAAAAAAGAAATGGGACATGTTCAATGGGTCCAATCGAAGACACAAACAGAAGATGAATAACAGTGGTGGAGGAAACTGACGCTCTGGTGATGGACATGGTTTACTGCTAAAACCTTGCAAGCCATCTCAGTCCCAAATAAATATAGAGACTTGTGGAAAAAGTTCTCTCTCAAGAGCTTTATCTAGAAACTATTATGAATATTGATTTCCAAAGAAAGAAATGGAAAAGGGCATTGATGATTTTGTAATTTAGACAGAAATTAATTCACTGGGCTGTACTTTTCATTGTGGCCCAAATATTGCCTCTAGCAATTTCTGTTATTCCCAAATCCTCATTGGCTTAATTCAGTTTCTCCAAAGTGAAACTCTTTGGTCATTGCTACATGGTGACAGTTGGTTGCAAGGGTCTAGGGTGACCAGAGTTTTATTAACTTTGAAACAAGCCTTTCAAGGGTTAGTCTTGTGTTCTGTATTATGGGGATCTCTCTGTTTCTTCATTTGCTGAACATTTTGAAGCTTTATAGGGAATACTATGCATTAGATTTCTAGTTTTCTTTGACGAATGACTCAGTTATTTCTTTTCAGTTCTCAAATTTTTGTTGTCTGGGTTGAATAAAGGAAATGAATGAAGGAAATATATTCAAGTCACTAGATTTCCCCCAGAAGTTAAATAAATTCATCTTTCAAAAATAAATTGAGAGAGGTACTATGTTTCCACAAACTGATAGTTGAAATACAATTTTGTGATTGTTACAGTTGTTAGTTTAAAATTTATAATTAAAAAGATTATGCATTTTATAATAAAAAATAAAAGTGAATGGGGAATAAGGTTTTTAAGAGGCAGAAGAAACTTAGGGTGACTGTGGAGAAAAGAAGGAAACCCAAAGAAAAATATATTTTTGGAGATTATTGGTTATCAAATTAATTGTTGTTTTTTCCTACATCTTGCTGTTCAAACTAAACACTTTAATCTTTTCCGCATAGTACTCTTTTGGTCATCTTCATATTGCATTTTACCCCAACTTTGATTCTTTTGTTCTGTTCCCATTTTCCTGAGCAGTAAATTTCTTTTACTCTGTCCCCATTTTCCTTGAACACAGGGTGTACCAATATTTGGTCAGATGTTATTCTGGATGTTTCTGGTGAGGCTAGTACTGAGATGAGTGGACTGTGAGTAAAGCAGTGTATTTCCCTCACTTTAGATGGGCTTCAGTCAGCTCAAGGCCTGAAAAGGGCAAAATATAGGGTCCGCTGAGCAGGATTGTGCACACCAGCATCCCGCAGCCTCCTTCTTGCTTGAGTCTCTAACTGCCTCTCCACATGCAGAATTTAGACTTGCCATATTACTCTGAAACAAATAAATTTTCCCTATTCATATATATTTTCTTAGTTTGGCTTCTTTGCAGATCCCCCAAACCATCTCTGTCTAACCTGTAATTTTGCTTTTAATGGACTAAACTACTTTTAGTAGTATCTATTTTTCTGAGCCAAGAGGAATATTGTCTTCTGGACCTGAATAGAATCCTTTCTCTGAGCTACTTAAAAACACTTCATGGTCTGCCCTATTGTTTTTCAACTTTCCATGAGGACTTTCCCCTCATTGGCACCAGTCATGCAAACTTTCCCTGCATTGTATTTTCTCCTCTACCATCTTGCACTCAAGCTTCTTCCTTTCTTACTTTTTCATTTTGGGGGTCACACATTGTGGTGCTTTGGGGCTCTTCCCAGGTCAGTGGTCAGAAGTTGTTTCTGCCAGTGCTCAGAGCCCATGCCTTGAAGGGAATCTAATCTGGGACTCCTATGTGCTGTTGGAGACCCTTCAGCCATCTCTTTGGCTCTTGCATGCATGTTTCTTTGCTGGATGTTCTTTCTTCCTAATCTTAGAAGACCTATAGGTCTTCTAAGTCCCACCTGTATGACATTCAGCTGAAGTGTTACTAATGCTTTTTTTTCTTTCGTAACCAAGGGAAGTGCATCTCTTTTCTGCCTTACAGTTCAACTGAGATTGTGAAAGGCAGTCACAAATTATGATACTGTACCAGGATGACTTGTTTTTATGCCCTTTTCTCTGTAGACAGTAAGTCTCTTCAAGGATACCTAGAGCATAGGAAATAGTTTTCTACAAACATTTGTTTAATTAGTATTACTAAAGCAGCACCAGAGCAATGCTGAAAATTCATTATTTTTTATTGTAGTTAAAAAGTGCATGAAAACATAACCAAAAAAATTTCACTGTGATTGAAAAGAAATTTTAGTTGTGAATATCAACTCTGACCTGCAAGAAAGCAGGAGGTCTATGTACGCTTTCTGGTGAATTAGCTATCCTATCTCCTCCTGCCCATGCCCATCCTCCCCCCACCCCACATTCCCAGGGAGGGCTGATCCCATTAAATTCTACCATCTTGTTCTTTGACTCCTGAATTAAGGTTCAAATTGCTTCAGTGTCTTTCTAGTTACTATTGTGAGGATACTTCTGTCTTTTTCAAAAAAAATGGGTAGTTTGTAAATAATAAATAACCTAAGCCAACATTATGCCTATTTTTCCCAAGAGGCTTTATTTGGGAAAGGCCTTGCCTTTTCTTTTGTGGATCTTTAAATATTGATTTCAAATAAACAAATAAGAGAAAAGAGGGGGTTGCATATAACCTGTCAACCATTCTCCAGTATCAGAACTCCTTCTCCCCAGCACTATTAGGTTCTAAGGCTCCCAAAATGAGCAGAAAGGGTGCCAGGCCTAGGCTCACTTCTAGGATCCCATACTTAATTCTGGCTCCCTCAAAACCAACTTGATTTCCAGCTTCTGAGCTCTGAAAGCTTTGGTGCTTCTCAGGCCCATCACCCTGGGCCTTGGTTTCTTGGCAGGTTAGTGAGGGTCAACATTCAGCAACCAGAGTGTGAGTTTGGGAATGTTAGTGTATAAGGCCTCCAGGGCCTCAGATTTCTAGTAATCCCTGTGGGGTGACTGGCATTCAGGAAGTTTCTCCCTTAGAAACCTTTGTTTCCTGACCTCTCAAACTTTCTTGCTTTCTCATTTATTTCCTGGGTACGTGTGTGTGTGTGTGTGTGTGTGTGTGTGTGTGTGTGTGTGTGTGTTTTCTATTTGATTATATCCCTCCTCCTCAAATTTAAGTTAAAGTCTCTGCCTTGTCATTCAGGTGGCAGGGGCAGGCATGGCCTTTGTTATTGGAAGGAGTGGTGTTGGAAAGTTCACTGTTTAGAGAACCATTCTGTGTCTTTGAATGCTGGAGTCTTTATTTTATTTACTTAAAAAAAATTTTCCTTTTAAAGTTCTTTTCAGTTATTGGGATATAGTGAGCTTTAAGATTCTTCTTTAATCCTACCCATCTTCTCTCTAATCTTTTTAAAAAGTGTGTTATTAATGACTGGTCACCCGAGGAACCAGGAAAGCATGTTAAGTTAAGGCAGGGCAGCTCCACCAAAGGCTTTTGTGTAGGTATTCTGAGAGCGTTTTCTTTGCTAATAGGTATGTTATAGCCCAAAGCTTTTCTCCCAAGACCAGGCTGAATAGGAGCAATATAAACCACCTCATATAGCAAAACACCAGTAACAACAAAAAGATTTTCTTTTATAGTTTCCCGAAAAAAAAACAAAAAACAACAAAGTCCAAGTTTCTGAAAGAATATTGGAGTCTGTTATTTTACATCTGTTGTGGTCAGGGTTGCTAGCAAACAGTTTTGTTCTCCCCAAGAAGCAGGGCAATATCTTTATTCAGGATCATCCCTGTGAAACAATGAAAAGCTACTTCCTAGTTAGGAGAATAATAATCAAAGGAAACTTGACATTTGTATGTTTTTGGTTAGTGATTACTTTAAAATGAACCTTTTGCTAACCGTTTTGGTTCAAGTTTTTGTTTTCTTCCCCACCCCACCTTTAACATTCCAGCCCAGCCCTGCTGGTATCATTTCCTGGACTTCATCTCTCGGTATCAGTTTTTCCTGTGGGCTGAAATTCAAGTCCTTACTTACAGAAAGAAAAGCCAGTGCAAACTAATGCAACTCTCTGTAAATGGGGATTTCATTGGAAAAAAAGTGAAGTTGGTAAATAGTTTCAGGTTCCTTTGTTACATACTCTAGATGCTGGGGATGGGGGTGGTGAATTGTTTTGGTGAGAATTTTTTCTTCCTTAAGACTCAAAGGGAGGCTCAGGAGGTGGACAAACAAAAGGCCTTGCAGATGGATGCCCTATGCAGTGGTCAAGCCAATTCAAGGTCAGTGAGCAGCAATTACTGTTTAGTAGTCCTGGGATGACTGCCATGAGGATAGAATTTTGGAAGCTGAAGCGTAAGGTGCAGTTGGACAAGCATCCCCTTCCTCTGTCTCTTCTCAAAAAGGAGAAAAATGGGGTGGGTGTGATAGCACAGTGGTAGGGTGTTTGCCTTGCACATAGCCACCCAGGTTCAATTCCCAGCATCTCATATCCTTCCCCTCTCTCCCCCCACACACATCATGCCTGTCAGGAGTAGTTTCTGAGCTCAGAGTAACCCTTGAGTATTGCCCCCAAACAAAACCAAACAAAAAGGAGGAAAGAGAAGGAAGGTTGTCTGGTAGATGAAAAGTTCCTTCATATGGAAATGTACTATTTTCCTTTGTTAAGTACAGTGTCATCAGGAAGACTATTTTTTTATTTCTGCAAAATAAAATAATTTTTCCTGATATCAGAGAGCTAGTACAGGGGTGAGATTAAGGTGTTTCCCTTGCCTGTGTCAAACCCTAGTTCAATCCTTGGTTCAAACTTGGTCCAACCCTGGCAGTCTCAGGGGACCATATGGGATGCCAGGAATCGAACTGAGGTCCTTCCAGAATTGGCTGCATGCAAGGCAACTGCCTTATCTCTGTGCTATTATTCTGGTCCCCAATATATGAGTTATTTTATTTAATTTTCATCATTACTCGTGTTTCTATTTGATAAGGCAGAAAATGATCTCAGCAAGACTTGCCTAAAGGCAGGCAGGCAGGCAGGCAATGAAGACAGCCCTTTGACATAATCTATAGATTGAAATGCTCTTTTGTATAAACTCAACAATTTAGCAATAAAATTTGTAATATTTTATTAGAGTCAGCTATTTAAGAGAGCAATATTTTAAACCTAAGAAGTACATGTAATCTTTGTTATTTCTTTTTCATGCTGGAGTCCTGGCTTAATTCCCAACATCACAAGATCACCAGTTCACCTGTCATCACCAGGATTGACCCCCCCAAGCATTGAGGCCAGAGTAGCCTCTAAGCATTATTAGCTATGGCCCCAAAACAAAAACAGAAAAATTACAATATCTAAAAAAGGCATGGGAATATGATTGATTCAAGTTAATGACCAGATTTTCATAAGATTTTTTTCTCGTGCTATTTACTGTTAACTCATCAAAGTGAAATGAAGGAAACTGCTGTCTTTAAAAAATAAAAGCCTATATATTGATTATCCTGATAGAAACTACTTTTCTTACTGAACTCCTTGTACAATCTGTAAAAGTAAGATAAGTGCTATCTATCAGACTTAGTTTAATCAGTACTTTCTTGTTTTGTAAAGATCAGATAAGAAACTTCATGAAAATGAAAAAAAAATTATGCATTTCCACCTCAATTTTGCTAGTGACCTTTTCCTTCGTTGATAACACTATACAAAAAGATGACCTTTTCTAGTGATGTTTTGCAGCAGCAAAATAGGGTGACTCTTTTGGATGTGAAAGACTTTTAACATGTGAAAGAATTTTGCTTTCTAGCAAAATTTCTAGCACAGCGGTGCTAGAAAGGGGGCAGAGAGAAGTTCTAAATTGATAATGGTCCAGGTGGGCACCTTCTCCATTTCAGTCTGACATTTCAGAAGGCAGAGGCTAAAAGCAAGTGGTGGGTGGGAGAAGAAAGAATGCTTTTGAAACTCAGCACTTACCAAGTGAAAAATTATAGCACTGGATGGGGCAGAGGGGAAATTTCACTCCACCTCTCTAGGACTTCTCAGGCCAATCAGCCAGTTAGTTGAACACCAGACAGATTAGTGGAAGAAAAGGAACAAATTGAATTATACACTTAGGAAATATTTTCATGGCTATAAATTCTAGAGTGAAGAAGAGAGGCTGAGCATTTTAATCCCCGAGCTAATGAATGTGAGGTCTGTAAGTGTCAAGGAGGAATGAGGAGGGGGTCATCTGACAGGGATATTTATAAACCCAGATGTTCAATAGAAAGAGCTTTATCCTGTCTTATAGGTAAGTTCTTCTATACTCAGAAGAGTCACTCTGTACCCTAAATCTGGGAAACCGTCATCCTTCCAGGTTATTTAGGTAATAAAAATTTCTCTTGAAGTTTCTAGTGCCTTGGCTGACCTAAGATGAAAATAATCCATATTCCTGATGGCTGTGGAAAAGTCTGATTGGATATCCTTGGGCAAACTAGCTGAATATTTTTCCCTTCCATTTTTTAATTATTGTAGTTTAGGTTAAAATAATGTTAATGTTCATGGTTTTTAATTAATTAATTTGTTTTGTTTTGTTTTGTTTTGATTGGAGGGGGCACACCCGGCAGCTCTCAGGGGTTACTCCTGGCTCTATGTTCAGAAATCGCTCCTGGCAGGCTCAGGGAACCATATGGGATGCTGGGATTCAAACTATAGACCTTCTGCATGAAAGGCAAACACCTTACCTCCAAGTTATCTCTCCGGTCCCTTTAATTAATTTTTAATTAAAAAATTTCTTTATTGTAACACCATGATTTAACAAGAAGTTTAATGCAGTTATTTCAGGCATTAAATGTTCAACCATCAGTCCCACCCTCAGTGTGACCTTTTCCCTACCATTGTTTCTAGGTTCCTACCCAAAACCCTAGCCTGACCCCATGCATGCACAACGTGATTTCATATTGCTTATGATAACACAAAGGCAAATAGAATGATCAAAACATAGATCAATAAAAATCAATTTGTGTTGTTATATCTCTCAGTGGTATTACTAAAGCCATTGTCTAAGGACTGACTGTGCAGTAGTTAATGCTAGTTGAGCCTTTTATATTATTGTTTAGACTCACTGATCTTGGTGGTTTTCTTCAAGATTTCCTGTGTCCTACTGAGGTGATACAATTATGAATTTTTTCCAAATTATGATTATTTTTAAATTTTTATTTTATTGAAACCATTGTGATTTATAAAGTCCTTCATAGGACTTTGTTCCTCTATATAGGACTAGGGTTTCAGACATACAATGAATCAGGGCCAATCACACCACCAATTTCCAACTCTCTCCACCAATACAATTATGAAATTTTGAGGTGTTGAATGGCTGAATGTGGCCTCATGCTCCAGGACGGATAGATCTGGAACAATTTTGGTGGTTGGGAGAGTTGATAAGGGTAAACTGTAGAATTGGGAAGTTTCTTCTGGAGGATGTTGGGTGTGGCTGTGGGCGCTGTGCCTTCAGGCAGAAAGGGGAATCTACCTGCCTCCATTTCAAGCAGGTCCTAGAGTTTTCAGCCCAAACAAATTAATCTGTGAAGACTCAGTGGCCATCATTTTCTTCTTGAACATTCATGGTTTTGATATACAGTTACTGAATTTCACCAATTGCCCAAGATCCTTCACCAAAGTCTTGATGTCACTTTTATGTCTTTATGTTATTTCATCTCCTCCTTATACTCCCACTGCACATTTTGGCAATCTTAACTTTGTAATTTAAGACTAAGGGTTTGTCATCATTTGGTATTGTCTGTTACTTTGTCTTATATCTCTATATTCCAGGATGAGTTATTTTGTGTAAGATGATATATATGAGAGGCCAGTCTTTTACCATTTAGTTGGAAGTATGTTTCATATCTCTTCTTGGATGTGATTTATTTTGAGAAGAGAATAATTTAAAATAAAGATTTATGATTATTTCACAACATATTAAGTTCAAATTAATAAAAGCTGAGGATGTGAAGTATTAAAATCAAAAGGCATTGTTTTTGTTATGATAGGTAACTTATCCAAATGTATTTGAAAATCATTAGTAACTCTATTGAGACACAGTAAATTCAATCAAAGAGGCTGCAGTGATTATTTTGAACTAATTCTTTGTTTGAATTAAATTGAACAAACAGCCTTCCTAGACAGTTTTGATATTGGACAACTTTTTTTAATGAGATAAACGTAGACTAATCGATGCCTCTTATGTATTAAGACTGCTTGATGAATTTAAATAATAATAGGTTTTTCTTTTTGAAATTTAAAGAGCTGTGCTATTAACAATAGACATACATGTCCACCATTTAGCAAAATAAATCACAGGGATTCCACCTTTTTTAAATTTTTTTATTTAAACATCTTGATTACAAATATGATTGTGATTAGGTTTCAATCATGTAAAGAACACCCCCCTTCACCAGTGCAACATTCCCACCACCAATGTCCAAATCTCCCTCCATCCCACCCCACCCCCACCTGTACTCTAGACAAGCTTTCCAGTTCCCTCATTCATTCACATGATTATGGTAGTTCTCAGTGTAGTTATTTCTATAACTGCACTCACCACTCTTTGTGGTGAGCTTCATGAAGTGAGCTGGAAGTTCCAGCCCTCCTCTCATAGTCTCTGAGGATTGTTGCAAAAATGACTTTTATTTTTCTTAAAACGCAAAGATGAGTGAGACTATTCTGTATGTGTCTCTCTCTCTCTTCCTCTGACTTATTTCACTCAGCACGACAGACTCCATGTACATCCATGTATAGGAAAATTTCATGACTTCATCTCTCCTGACGGCTGCATAATATTCCATTGTGTATATATACCACAGTTTCTTTCTTTTTTTGTGTGGTTTTTGGGTCACACCCGGCAGTGCTCAGGGGTTATTCCTGGCTCCATGCTCAGAAATTGCTCCTGGTAGGCATGGGGGACCATATGGCACGCCGGGAATCCAACCGATGACCTACTGCTTGAAAGGCAAACACCTTACCTCCATGCTATCTCTCCGGCCCTGTGCCACAGTTTCTTTAGCCATTCGTCTGTTGAAAGGCATCTTGGCTGTTTCCAGAGCCTGGCTATTGTGAATAGTGCTGCAATAAATATAGGTGTGAGGAAGGGGTTTTTGTATTGTATTCTTGTGTTCCTAGGGTATATATCCCATGGAGTGGAATAACTGGATCGAATGAGAGCTCAATTTCCAGTTTTTGGAGAAATCTCCATATCGCTTTTCATAGAGGTTGAACTAGACGGCATTCCCACCAGCAGAGGATAAGAGTTCCTTTCTCTCCACATCCCCGCCAGCACTGATTGTTCTCTTTCGTTATGATGTGTGCCAATCTCTGCGGTGTGAGGTGGTACCTCATAGTTGTTTTTATTTGCATCTCCCTGATGATCAGTGATGAGGAGCATTTTTTTCATGTGCCTTTTGGCCATTTGTGTTTCTTCTTTGTCAAAGTGTCTGTCCATTTCTTCTCCCCATTTTTTGATGGGATTAGATGTTTTTTTTCTTGTAAAGTGCCCTGTCAGCGCCCTGTATATTTTGGAGATTAGCCCCTTATCTCAGGACTGCTTTTGCTGGGTCCCATAGATTCTGGGAGTTTGTGTGTTCATTATCATTTGTTTCCAGGAAAGTTTTTATTTCCTCTTTGATTTCATCTCGGACCCACTGGTTGTTCAGTAGCAGGCTGTTTAATTTCCAATTGTTAAAGTTTTTCTTCTGTGTGCCTTTGTAGTTCACATCTAATTTCAGAGCCCTGTGGTCAGCAAAGGTTATCTGCAAGATTTCTATCCTCTTGATTTTATGAAGGTATGTTTTATGTGTCAGCATGTAGTCTATCCTGGAGAATGACCCATGTACATTGAAGAAGAATGCATATCCAGGACTTTTGGGGTGGAGTGTCCTATATATCTACTAGTCCTCTTTCTTTCATTACTCTTTTGAGGGCTAGTATGTTTTTGTTGGGTTTCAGTATGGTTGACCTAACAAGTGTTGACAGGGCCGTGTTGAAGTCTCCCACAATTATTGTGTTATTATTGATGTTTTCTTTCAGATTTGTCAGTAATTGTATTAGATAAATTGCTGGTCTCTCATTGGGTGCATATATGTTTAATAGTCTGATTTCTTCCTGGTGCACATAGGGGATTCCACCTTTGAAAAGACCTTAAAGAGGTAAGAGTCAAATGTATGTCACAGAGGAACCATGTGTGAGAGTGATTAATTAGATCTTTTAAATATTCCTGGCTGAAATTCCTTATCTTCTTCCATGTACATTTCTAATATAGGAGATTATTAATGATCAAAAAAAGTTTCCTTTTATTCTCTCAGGGTTCTTATAGGAACACTAAACAAACATTGCAACATTAGCTAGATTACTAGAAGAAAAGAGCACATTTCAATTACATATGTACCGAGAGTCTACATGGATATGGACTCCAAAGCTAATGAGAGAATGAGAATATACCTTGAGCTCAGCAATGGGATACAGAGAGTGGAAAGAGACTCACACGATGAATGGGTGAATCATATAATAAAGTCCAGAAGCTCTGTAATTACATGTTTGCCCTACTATATAGAAACAACTGTAATTTCTTAAATAGAAAAGATATTTTAAGAAAAACTAAAGACACTAAATAATTCCCAAAGATGAGTGCTGGAAGGACCGGCTCAAGATATGAAGCTCACCCTAAAGAATGGTGAGTGCAGTTAGAAAAATAACTATGCAGAGAACTATCATAACAATATCAGTGAGTGAGGGATGTAGAAAGCCTGTCTAGAATACAGGCGGGAGTGGGGTGGGGAGGGAAGAGATGGGGCATTGGTGATGGGAAGGTTGCATGGTGAAGGGAGTGTTTTTGTTATGATTGAAACCCAACTACAATTATGTTTGTAATCATGATGTTTAAATAAAGAAATTATTTAAAAAATTAAAATTTTAAATGATGCTATGAAACTTAATTTTTTTTAGGGAGTGAAAAAGTTTTTCTTTATGAGCTTGAAGGACCTCAGTAAAACTCAGCAAAAAATAGTCCACATGCTAAAGTGACATGTCCTATAAAAGGTATATCCCAGCATTTTGGGAATACCTATGATTCCCTTTAGGAACATTTGGATCAACCGGTAGACTATTATGACACCTTATGAACATTTTAAAAACTTCAGTAATACCACAAACACATTTATATATTAACATATTATTTAATCAGGATTAAGTGCAGGTGGTTAAATATTTTCCTTTTTCTTTTGAATGTCCTAATGCTAAATGAATGGCAAGTTTCTTATTCATTTTGAAGATGAAGCAACTACTTTTCCTATGTGACATATAAAAAGAAAAGCAAAATTGAGCTTTTGATGCTTCAGGCATTTATAGATTAATGAGCAATATGAGCATTTGCTACTGCAGTGATGTTCTGCATTTACTATTACCTCTCAGAGTTGTAGGTAATGCTTGACAGGTTGAATATGATCCCCAAACACATAAAAACTTTTTTACTTGCAGGCACTATTTGTGTTCATTAAGGTACTAGCTAAGTGTCTATAATTTGAAGACTTCAAAATGCAGTGGTGTAGATTAGTTAAGTTTATTTCCTCTTTTCTACTAGCCAAGAAGTAGATGAGTTTTCCAGGACAATTAGAAGCTCTCTTTCCAAAGACCTATGGATGGAGATGTAGGTTTAGGGTTTTCATATCCAAGTCAATGTGCCAAACTCTCAGAAAGGAAAAGATGTACTGGGCCCAGATTCCACTTTGCCATTATAACAATGGTGAATATCGCCTGAGCCTTGTGAGCCTTGGTACAGCAGTAGTCAAAGATTACTCTGCTTTTTGTGTTCTGGGAAAGAGTGTACCTCAGAGAAAAACCTTCACCCAATGACTAAAATAAAATCTCAAGTAAGCGCCTTTTGTTTCCATGTGACAAGGTGAGACAAAGAAGGGAAATTTGGAGGGTGCTTTTCTCACCAATTGATAAGTGCAAATAAGATAGTTGACCCACCAAGCTTCAGTTAAGAGTTTCCTCTTTTTAGGCCTGCCCTCAGCCTAAGCCAACACATAGCTCCACTGTGAGGGACTCTGCCAGAAAATTGCCAGCATTCAGGCTAAAATATTCTTTGAGCTAGCTCCTCTCTGATCTTGTTTCATTTTCATTTCACTTCCCAACAGCCTATCTTCACTGGCTTTGTTTTCTCCTCTCTCTGGAAGAAAACTTTATTTCTCTTACATTTGTATATCTCACACTCACTATTGTACTCCCTATTACATTCACCTCAGCTCTGGCAGTACAGGATCCCTGTCTCAGCCATCCCAATAATTCTTTCAAATAAACTCCAGATTAGTTTTTAATTTGACAATGATGAACCAAATGGGCCATTAGTTGGAACCTAGTGGCAAAGGGAGCCTGGAAATTTGTGGGGTCTGACTGGACTAAAATGCCCAGGAAGAGCTAAGGAGATTCTGTAACTGAAAGAAGGAAGCAGGTCATAGATATTCAAGGGTAATTACGAATATTGGACACTTTCTTCCTAAAGAATGGCACGAGTCCTACATTCTCTCTTTCAGAATATTAGGTATTTTGGCTTAAAATAGGCCACTCATATCTGGCTGTTACAGTCACCTGTTCTTCCCAGTAGGATTTCTCTGAGCTAGTATGTCATATTTCGGAAAATGTGTCAATATCATTTTTCTTCTAGGCAAAATCGGCGGGGCTTCTCAAATTCATCTCGGGACTTCAGTTTAGAGTTGAGAGATTCTGGACTTTAGTGCTTAAAATATAATCAAGTTTTGGAAACTATACTTTTGTGGAAGGAGATGGACTTTTAGTACCATGCTATATAGATATATAGCATTTTCCCCCTACCAACGTAGAAATGTATAGCCAATAGATCAAATTTTGGCTATGCCAGTTGCTAATTAAGGGCCTTTAAACATGGTATATGTAACCTAGAAAATATTTAATTATCAAAAAAAAAAAAGAGAGAGAGAGAATACAGGCTGGAAAGATAGAGTAACAGGTAGGGTGCTTGCCTTAAATGTGATCTTTCCATCCCCTATAACCTATATGGTATCCAGGTATGATCCCTGAGCTCAGAGTCAGGAGTAAGCACTTAGCAACAGTGGCTATGTTCCCCCCCCAAAACAAACAAACAAACAAACAAACAAAAATTACCTAAGTGCTGTCTTATAGAGTAATCATAAGAATTGGAGATAAAACCCATAAGGTATCTTGATAGTGGATGGTGTCCTTTTTTATTATTATATAGAATATTTTTGGTACTCTCCTGTTACATCTCTTCTTCCAATTTTTTTTTAATTCTGTGTTGCTCTTCCCTCTCTAATTCTACAAAAAAACTAATTTTTTCAGGCCACATGCTATGCTGTTTTCAGCATTTTTACTTATCTTTAGCCCACTATTAAAATCACTCATTATAGTTTAATTATGTTAAAGCTCAGTTTTCTGATTTCAAATTAAAATTTCACTTTAAAATCTAAGTCTGGCTCTATAATCGATAGAGGATCAGTTGGTGCTGTGGTGGTTTTCAAACTGCATATGTTGGATGTTACACACAGAAATGACGAGCGAGTGCTGTTTTGTTATTGATTTTCTACATATAGTAAAAGTAGATTTGCATTGCAGTGGATTTTTATAGTTCCTGGTTTACAAGAATCTCATGAAGATGTTTATAAGAGTACCTTATGTACCTTTGTAGCTTGCATTTTTGTTTTTGTTTTGGCCATATCTGGCAACACTTGGGTGTTATTTCTGACTCTGTTCTCAATGTTTGCTCCTAAGAGGTCTTGGGGACAATGCTATGCTGGAGACTGAACCCAGAGCTCTTGGCTTTGATCAGCCTTGTTGGATATATTTCTGTCCTTATAACCTACATTTTGATAGAATATGCACCAAGTGGTAACTGATATGAGTTATAGACTCTACTTCACAAAAGGTAGAAAGATGAAGTGACATTGTTTTTTGTGATACTGAGATGGTGTTTGTAGATGAATGTACTTGGATTTATATCTCAGGTATGTACAGTTTAAATTTAGATCTGCCAGTCATGTGTGCTTGCTTAACTGTTGCCAAAGTTAGGCTTAGAAAATGAGAAGTTTTCAAGTTCTATCTGTGAACTGTTTGTTTTTCTAAGAATAACCCTCAATCTTTGAGTTCTACCAAATTCAGTTTGAATCATTTTGCAATGAAATATTCATCCTATTTGGTGGTATTGTTTACAAGGTATGAGTGTGTAGGCACATATAAAATAGCAGCAAGTAGCACACTTGTTTTGCAAAAAAAAAAATTCTATAGGCAACCCCTGAAACTTTTAGGGCAGCTCAGTCATTTTTATTACATTAGGTGTGATTAAAACAATATTTTACTTATTACTAACATCTTACCTCAATCAATCTTACAGAGTCAGGCTTTTCTAATAAACAGGCATCTTTACTTTTCCTCAAGTTTTATCACAGAATTGGGGGAATGTCGAAATAAATGGGGAAACATATTAAGTTTCTCTGAAGGTTACTAGAAAACAATTGCAAGAAAATATTTCACGTTAACATCTACAAGCATTCCTCTGCCACAACTCCTTTTGAGACTTTTCTAGAGACTGGTGATAGTTGCAAATGTATATTTACATAAGAAATTCCACACTACCTCCTTCTGCAGTCAATCCAAGGGTGAAATTCGATTTGACTATTTTTATAATATATTTCAAATCCTTCTTTCTCTGCAGCACCCCTGTCTCTAAGACATCATCTCCTGCCTGGATTATTGCAATAGCTTTCCAGCTTATGGAGCTACTTTTCTAGTTTTGCAAATTACCATAAGACAGACAGTGTCATTTCATAAAAACAAATTAAACCCAACTATACTCCTCCTTAAAACTGCTCTGTGTTTTCTCATTGCACTTAGAAACTTTTCTTTCTGTCCTTCAAGCTATTTCAATGTTCTGATTGGTGAAGGTCTCTTTGTTGCCCTAGCGATGCTTCTTATCTAATGTGCTCCAGACCTCTGGCCTTTTCATTGCTGTGAATTTGTGGCCACTTTCCTGCTCAACCTCTGTTCTGCTTTATCTGCTCATTACAAGGCATCACACCTCATGTTTGAGGACATGATTTAAAAGATGACCTTCTCTAGAGGTCATCCCCTCTAAGGCAGGTTCCTCTCTTACTGTTTTCAATTTCAGCTCTTCTCTTTCGCTTTTCTAACTTGTTTATCTTGAGCTCTCCACGACAGATTAAGATCCATGAAATGTAAACCTTGTCATCAGGTATTATCATTCATTCAACTTTTAGAATTTTGGGGGAGTAGAGTTGGTGCTCAGTGTGTACTTGTTGAGTGACTGGGATGCACACAGATTACTATAAGTATTTCTCAGACTTTTATTACATTTTAGGCTCTCAGTTTTCCATAATCTCTATATTTCATCCTTGCCAAAAAAACATGTGATATTAATATAGTGTTTTATGGGTGCAGAACCTGAAATTTAAATGATTTGTCCAGAGCTTCACAGCCAGGAAGAAATGAAGCTAGGAGACATGCTGAATTTAAAGTTAAGGTCTGTGCTGTTAACCACTGTGCTGTGATGATCTGTATCCATTTATCCTCCTTACATTTATTAAGACTCTAAAGTGAATAAAATTACCAAGAAATAAGAAGCAATAATCTTAATAGTACTTTAAAAGTGATAAACTACTTGGCATTGAAAACATATTTATGGATGAAATTACTAGATGGAGCTTTGTAAAGTAGTCTGGAATTGAGCATATTATTACATTGGGCTATATAGAAATATTAGAGCTAAGAGGTAATCAAGACGATGCATTGATTGATGGGAGTGAACTCCGACTTGAAAAAGATGGGCGTGTCTGAGGAATGATTTCTAAGCTTAAAGCCTGGAGTAACCCCTGAATGCCATTGGGTGTGGCCCCCCAAATCAAAAAATAAAAAGGGCCAGGCTTGAAAAAGCCTCTCAATGAACTTGCTCAGGACTAGACTGGAGCCTTTGGCTTTCTTTACAGATGACAATGTTGCTTCTTTGTGTTAGGAGCTGAACAAAACACCATGTTTTCAATCTACTTTCTGAGGAAAATAGTGGTGATGTTTGCTTTATAAACATTTAAATGGAGAAAATATCCTTTCAAGTCTCATCAGACAATATTTTATAGATCTATGCTGTTACGGTGAGGCAATAGAGCAAGGAAAGAATAAACTGTGTCATGGAAAAACATAATCCAAGTCTTAGTGTTTATCAGTGTAATGTATTTTTCTTTGAAAACATACAAAGATACTTGGGGAGCTGGAAATTGTGAAAAAGTTGAGAGGTTGTCTTAGCACGGGGATTTTTATGGGTCCTATTTCCCTCTGAATTAGCACATGAGGATTCCTCCTAAGTTTATCAATATTAAAGTAGTAATTTTAGAGGTTTTCTTAAAAAAAAGAAAAGAATCACAAATCAAATAGCAGTTAGGTTTTTTTTTTTTTTGAGGGTGAGGGCAAGATAGTTAAAATTATATTTTCCATATATCTATCTCTAAAAATCTTGAGTAAAATACTGTTTTATCAATTATTTAATGTTTTGCTTCAAAACTTCATTTGTTACACCTAGGTTAGAAAACGTTTTGCACAAAAGTTTATTTCAATTAAATTTACTTAAACATCTCCATTTAGGTGTCTATTTGTAGATAGAAGTAAGACATTTCTGACACTGACTGGACTGATTAATGGGTGCTCAGCCAAAAAATTATAATTAAACACCAAAACTACATGGTCTGTTGGTTTTATGTTGTATAAATTATGCATAAGTTTGCCATTTATATTTCATGGAAATTACAGTGTTGTTTTCTCAATGCATGTGAATATTATATGTGTGTGAATGTGAATTTACAGTTCCCCTATGTACTGCTTTATTTTTGTTTTTTAATAAGCAGACTTTCAAACAATGATTCAGTATTCTCAGCTTGAGAATACAGGAGGCTACACATTTGCTCTCTCCTGGATGAGAGCAGAAGACTGTTCATACTACTGCCAACTATTTACAATAAAAATAAATGCAAATGCTGTTATCTTTCGAGGAAATTATTCCTAGATTCTTGTATGCCACAAAATGCAAAGTGACACTCTTAAGTTAACAAAAAAATTAGTTTTGGGGAGTGCAATAGAACTTGCAATCTTTTGGGCTTTCTATTGTAAAGACACTGAAAATAACATTAAATACAATCACGATTATTTAATGAAAGGCTACGAAGGACATGTTAATAAAAAATCAAATATGTTTCTTCATTAGCACTCCTCTCTGTATCATTGTTGTTCTTATTTTACCTTCAAGTGCTAACTTCTTTATTCAGTGTGATAGCAACTTATGGACTAGCTTTTGGAAATGATTGCTTGTGGATTATTAATAGCTTCTTCCTAGGAGGAGTTTATTCAGAGTTGACAATTGGTAGCACTAAGGCCAGAACTGTCTGCCTTGCCTCTCAGGATATGAAATCTGATATTAAGAAGGAGCTAAGAATTATCTCTGCATCCTTTTTAGATGACTCCCTGACTTGCTCATGAGGTTCGAAGGTTCAAACTGCTCTTCTTGTGTCCAAGTCATTCCCTTCAGTGTTCTTCACTTGATCAATACATTCTTATCCTTAGAACTCAGGTCTAAATATTTATCAGATCAACCATCACAAATCATCCATCACAATTAGGTTTCCTCTCACAACCAGCACTTTTCTAGTTAGTAGATTACTCCAGAAGTTCCCAAATTTACTTGACCTTCCACACCCTATTTAGGAAAAATAATCAGTCAATGATACCTAAAGATTTACCTTCTTTTATTTTTAAAAATAAATTAATTCTTTAATCAAATTACCATGAGATACACAGTTGCAAAGCTGTTTATGATTGAGTTTCAGTCATACAATATACAATACCCTTCACCAGTGTACATCTCCTGTCACCAATGTCCCTAGGTTTTCTCTCTCGCCACCCCCTGCCTTCTCCTTCTTGCCTCTCTGGCAGATATTTTTTTCTCTGTTTTCTTTCTCTCTTTCTTTTTCCTTTTTTCCTTTTATACACTGTGGTTTGCAATATTTTTTATTAAAGGGGTATCATGCATATCACTTTATCTTTTTTCAGCACCCAATTTTTGTCCAAAGTGATCATTTTCAACTATCATTCTTATAATGGTTCCTTCTCTGCCCTAACTGCACTCCCCTACTATTTGTGGCAAGCTTTCTACCATGGACAGGTCCTCCTGGTCATTGTCTCTATTATCTTTTGGTCATTAATTCTGTACTATTTTTTTATTATATCCCATAAATGAGTGCAATCATTCCATGTTTATCCTTCTCTCTCTGACTCAATTTACTCAGCCTAATAATTCTCTATATCACTCCATGTATAAGCAAATTTCATACCTTCTTTAAGCAAATAAATAGTAAGTGCCCCTTGATTACAACTGGAGTTACTATCTACCTCCTCCTTAGATCATTTCAGTGCCCACAAGGGTGGGAGATGATATCACCCATTTTGGGAAAGGCTTTGTTTCTAAAATATGTTGCTTAGTGATGACATATGTCTTTGTATTTTTGCCCCCTCCCACATGTGCTTGTCACAGAGCTGTTGTCCCATAGCATTTTAATGAATAATTAATATTCAAAAAAGTAATCACAATCACTCTTAACAAGTATTTATTTTTCTTAAGTTCTTGGGCCTCAGCTGGTAGTATTCAGAGACTAATTTCGGTTTTGTGTTAGGGAGTAGCTTTTAGCAGGAATACCCAGAGCTCTATGTGGTATTAGGGACTGAACCTGACTTTTCAACAGGCAAGGCCTTCACTCAGCCCACTGAATTAGCTCTCTTATCCAGGCACCATTTAGTGAGTGCAACCTTTGTTTCTATTTGCTTTATGTCTTTAATTATCACAATGGGGGGGTAGTTCTCTCTATGCTTATTGTGTAGATGAAGAAACTATGACTTGCAGGTGGTGGATTATTATTTTTTTCTACAAATAAATGAGAGAGCCAGAGTTTTAATTCGATATATATTGAGTTAGAGGTCATGATCTTGGCTCTATAATATTCAGATGCCCTTTACCAATGATTAAGGGATTATTAATTACAAGGTAAATCACTGTATTTTAATTTTCAACCAATTACTATACAAAGTTATTTATTGATTGCTTCGATTATTCATTTCTGCATTGAAAACTTACCATCAAATTCTTAGAGTCTCAATATAGTAACTATCTGCTACTTGCATGCATTTCTGCAATTTGAACAGGACTAAGAGAACAATTCAGTTCTGTTTCATATGACCTAAGTTTGGGAAACTTAATTGTGGCTGCTAGATTAAATTCCAAGAAAAATATACATGCATATGTCCACCAATCTGATGCTTTCTAGAGACTCATTTGGAGCTGTAAACATGGTTTGGAAAATCTTACATGAGAACTTTCACATGGCTAGTTGGGCTCCTTACAATGTAGTCACTGGAGTGACTATGTGTCCTTAGATAAGACAGGCAATGGCAGTGCAAGCCTCTGTGTTCATCATTTCCACTTGGGTATAGGTGGCCAAATTCACTTCCATAGTCAACCCCAAAATCAAGGACAGAGAGGACTGTTCAAGGAGTTGCTGCTTACTGGGGAAAAGCCATCAAAGAAGCAACCTACTATATCACTATTAAATACATAGTGGTAAAAATGAAACATTGGGTCTCTGTTGTTAGTCTGTTTCTAAAAATGTATGGGGGTAACTGACTCATAGATCACCACCTCCCTAATCACTACTCTTGAGACAAGAAGGTACAATCATCTCTGTATTTTTCAGGGTAGGCTATGTTTGTATCAGGAATAAGAAACTACTCCTATATTTAATTCTCTCTGTGCAACAAAACACTTATTTCATATTTTGATTTGTTAATTTGGGGAGTCACACTCGTTGTACTCAGGATATAATCATGGCAATGCACTCAGAGATCAGTCCTTATGGGCTTTGGGCTCTGAGAACCATATGGGATATTGGGAATTAAATCCAGGTCAGCTGCATGCAAGGCAAACACCCTACTCATTTTCTAAAATTTTTTCAGCCACACCCGCTTGATGCTCAGGTAGTACACTTGGCTAAGTGCTCAGAAATTGAGCCTGGCTTGGGAGGAACCATATGGGACGCTGGAGGATCGAACCGTGGTCCTTCCTTGGCTAGCACTTGCAAGGCAAACACCTTACCTCTAGCGTCACCTCACCAGCCCCACACACCCTACTCATTGTACTATTGCTCCAATTCACAAAAAACATGTCTTACTCATGCTTCCCAATGCCAGTATGCAGAAAGCTGTGCTTGTTCATGGCCCTCAGCAAAATAAGGTGAATGAAGATTGACCTCATAAGCGCCATTACTTCAGAAAAGAAGAGAGAATGTGGTAAATTGTGTAACTGTTTTTCAAAGTTTTAGCTGGAAGTACTAGATGTCACTTTTGTTCACATTTTATTGACCAAACCAAGACTTATGACCAAAGGCAACTTTGAAGAGGGCAATGCTATATATATACAGCAGGAGAATGAAAGAAGTATTTGGTGAAGAGCCCTAGAAATGGGATAAATTTTGTACCCCCCATTTCCTCCATTCATATATTAAGGCCTTAACCTTAGTATCTCAGAAAGTGACCATTCTGGAAACATGAGTACTATAGAGTTGATTAGTTAAGGTATGGTTATACTGGAGCAGGGTGGGCCCCTATACAGCATGCTTTCCTTAAAAATTTGAGCGACCACTCTAGTTTCAGCTCAAGGACCAAGACTATCAACCACAGAAGACAGATTAAAATGACAATGAGGAAACAAAACTTCTAGAATTACAAAGAAAGACTTCATCATAAGTTCCACTCCTTGAACTGTGTAGAGACCGAGATCTCTAGATACAAAGGTCTGATTTTATCACCCAGAATGGAGCAGTGGTCTTCCATACACTACAAAAGCATCAAGGGGAGAGTACATGAACTTAAAAGGAGTCTATAGTTAATCCCATGACAATATACTCCAAGGGGGGGAAAAACCCTGTATCTCTTAGGCCAAAGGAATTCCTTTCGAATGACCCCAATATTTACTGTGCCTATGCAGGAGGGAAAAAGAAAGAAAGAAAGAAGGAAGGAAAAAAGAAAAGGAAGGAAAAAAGGAGAAAGAAAGAAAGAAAAATAAATAAATAAAGAAAGAAAGAAAGAAAAAGAAAGAAAGAAAGAAAGAAAGAAAGAAAAAGAAAGAAAGAAAGAAAGAAAGGAAGGAAGAAAAAGACAAAAAGCACTAAATAATCTTTTAAATTTATTTTTCTAGTTTTTTTCGATTTCTTTGTTTTGGTGTGAATATCGAAGTTGTTGTCTCCATTATTATTTATATATTTACTTTTTCTTTATTCTTTTCCCTTCTTCCTTGTTGCGCTCTGTCATGTTTTTTATTTCAAGACCATGGCAAGTATGTGGTGCTAATCTTTATTGTTGTAGTGCTCACTGGATATTTTATTTGATACTTCTTTTTGTACTGTTGTTGTGTTTCATCTTCTTTTTCCCCTTCGTCTCTCAAACCGAGGATAAGAGCCTCTAGATGGCTAAAAGGACTCCGCCCATTTTCGGCATATTTGATTTTTACCCCATTTTATTACTTTCTCTTCTTCAAATGAAACCAAATAACTTGAACTATCTAGTCCCGTCTTCCAATTAGAGGGGGACCTAATGGAGGTACCATGACCAAACAGTTGTAAGATCATTAAGTAGTAAGCTAGGCACAGAGGGGACCACTCATTCTAGCAGCCTCGGGGGGTGAGGGTGGAGGATATGGGAGGCAGGATGAGAATGGAGGTGGAGGGAGGACAATATGGTGATGGGAATTCCCCTGATTCAATGTTAATATGTACCTAAAATATTACTGTGAACGATATGCAAAACACTATGATTAAAATAAAAATTATATTAAAAAATTTGAGCGATATATTAACCTAGATGCTCACATAGGGAGAAGACCACATGAAAACAAAGACTGAGGTAGATGAAGGCTGCTGTTCTTTCAGCAACTGAGAGGTCTGAGGCAGCTTTGGTCTTGCTCTTGTAGCCTCGGAACAGAAGGGTACTACTTTTCTGTTCCAAGCCACACAATTGGTGGTGCTTTTGACAGCTCTAGCAATCAAACTCCAAATAATGATGACTGCTACCATCTCCAATATTTCTTCTATTTTTCTTTTGAATAAAATAACTTTCTCTTTCTTTCTGTTCTCATTCTCTACATTCTGTGCCCTTGGGTCCCAGAGTGAGAGTGTCACCTACTTTCTTCAAGCAAGACCGTGAAGTTCTTCACAACTCCTTTTTGCTCTTTGCTTCTAATAAGACCCAATTTTCCAAAATATTCCCTTATAGTATTTCTTGCTTGGTGTTCTCTCTCTCTCTCTCTCTCTCTCTCTCTCTCTCTCTCTCTCTCTCTCTCTCTCTCTCTCTCCTAAAACTTGCTATGTCTTACATTCAAGGAGCAATAGGTTTCTGCTTTATTTATTTGGGTCTAAAGTCATGTCCCTATTCTGTTTATTTTATAGCAACAGAATTAGCCTACTCCAAACACTAGTCTCTTTGTATATTTCCTACTTGGTCCACCATGTTCTATTAGCTCCTAGACTCACTTTCACAGCTCTGAACTTAATGCAGCCTCTCTTCCTGTATAACATCTTTCTAAAATTTTATTTTATTATGATTAACTATTACCTGTCTAGCACAGTAGAATCTTCCCGATGGTCACCCATTACAACACTTATCTCAGTAATTTTAGCTCAGTGCTTTTGTCTGACATTTTCTACAAGAAATGTTCTTTTCCAATAATTCATGTCTTTCTTTTATGGTTTTTTTCACATATCATATCCTCTGAGATACTTAATGGATAACACAATCCATACTGCTCTTAACCTTCGTGGCTGTTATTATTTTACATTATTACTATCTTACTCTGATCTAGACATTGCCCTTGCTACTACAGTAAAGTAGGTAGTATTACTCATACATTTTAGTTAGTTTCAGTGACGTTAAAAGCCATTGCAGTGAGGGACAGAGTGATAATATAGTGGATAGGGCACTTGTCTTGTTTGTGACTGACCTGATATTGATTTCAAGAACCCCTTAGAGTTCCCTGACCAATACCAGGAATGGCCCCTGAGCTCAGAGACAGGAATGAGCCCTGAGCCCCACCAACCCACTGCAACTACTATATCTAATGAAACTAATCAGGTTTACAAAACCTGACTTCTGTATAATTTATATAAAATAAGTGTACTAATTCTTTTGGAGACCACACCTGGTAGTGATCAGGGATCACTCCCAGCTTTATGCTAAGGACTCATTCCTGGTAGTACTAACGGACCATAGTGGAAACCTTGATTGGCCTCATGCAAGGCAAGGGCCTCACCCACTATACTATTGCTTTAGATTCATAAATGTACTAATTGTAATAGTATAGTTTGATGACTATGATATGTATACATCATTATCACAACCAAAAATATAAATTATTTTCACAGTCTCAGATTATTTTTCTTGCTAGCATTTCAATAACTATCCATATTTAAGATCAATTCATTGATTTCTATGACTATAGATAAGTTGGGCTTATTCTATAACATCATGTAAATGGGACCCTATATTCACTTTGTTTTTTTTTATTGGCATTATAATTGTAAAATTCAGCCATATTAGTTTTGTGGCTCCTGTCTCTGTGCTCAGGAATTACTGCTAGTGGACTCTGGGAACCATATGAAAGGCTAGGAATTGAACCTGAGTTTAATGTGTGCAAGGCAAGTGCACTTGCTATACTTGGACCTGCAATACTTTCTCTCCAACCCCCTTAGGGGCCTTTGACTTATGCTTATTGAATGACAATAATCTATAAGACCCTATAAATGTTGTATAAAATATTACCTCATAAGATTATATTTAATAAGAATTAGGGGCCTATTACTCTTAAAGTCTTTGAAGAACCACTCAGACCAAGTATTCCATTTAGATCAGTAAGATGTACATTTTAGTGAAAGAAGTTGTTGTCTCATTCATGTAAAAATTAGGTGATTCTGTTACTAAAGTTTTCTCTCATGTCTTTTCTAGCGAGATCCATGTTTGAGCACCTAAAGGACTCTAATAACCTTAAAGCCTGTGTGACATCTTCAATATTTAGTTGTTCATAAAAAGGTATATGTCACAATATTTGGATTGAAATTGTCATTGGAACATTTTACTTCTGAGTAGAACTGGGTATAGAGTTTTCATTTGCTGGAGAATATAAACATTAGTAAGAAAGAACCAGAGAATTCAAAAGGGCTGAAGGCTTGTCTGACTAAAGAACTACACTTTTGTTCGGATTGTAACTAGGTTACAACTTTTCATTCTGTAGTTCTTTTTCAAAAAGATAACTCAGTTATTTTGATTTATAAAGGGTAATACAAGCACAGACAAAGCTGTTCAAATTGTACAAGTAGCTAATAGTGAAAAGAAGGTGTCCTGGCTACCATCTTTAATTCTCATCTATGGAGGAAACCTTGTACATTTTCCCAGAAGTATTGCTTGTGGAAAATGGCACATTTTCTGCATCTTTTCTGATGTCTTTTAGGCATCATTTTAATTCCTATCTACATTTTGTGTTAACTAGAGGAAGACTATTTCCTTATACTAATGTAGGTTTTTTTTTTTTTTCCCCAAAAGAAAACTCAACTAGTGTATAGTGGAATCAGAGGGAAAAAGATACAAGAAAAGAGAAAAGGGAAGATTCTGATATGCAAATATCTGAAAACTTTGGGCTTTCATGTAAAAACCACACTTGATACATACATACATGCACACAATGAGTGGTTGACTTTGGAAAAGCAGGAAATCAAGCTTGCATATTTATCACTATATATTAAGTATTCCAAACTTTTGGTGGTTTTAATTTCAAATGGGGCCACATTAATTAATTTTTTTATGGTGGTGGTTTCCTATATTCTAAAACATGCAGTCTCTAAAATTTCCAGTTATTTCTGGGATTTGTCTGTGGTCTGAACATCTTTTTTTTCTATTCCTTTTAAGTCGTTTGTTGAGGGCCACTCCTTGCTGACTGCAAGCTGTTTTCAAGTGATTTCCATAGGCTTCCTGCCTCTACACAGAATACTTCCTTACAGTAAAGCTTAAGTGGAAAAAATATTCAAATTGTCTATCCTAGATTCCTCTTTACTTTCAATAGCATATTGAGGTTATGATATATTTATAGAAGTGCTCAAATGCTTTCAGCCAGCATTTCTGGACACTGATAACTTGGATACTAATCTCATAGAATTCTTGAAGAAACAATCATTTTAAACTTTCCTAGCAGCCTTTTCTCTATAGAGAACACTATGTCTGTGAAACAGGCCAGGCAATGGATTTGATCCCACCCTTTGCATTTGTTTCTTGTAGAACCTAGGATTTCACATGTAAACTGTTAGGTTTCTGGTTATCTCTAATTTTTTTTTTTGCCACTTTTTGGAGTGAGGGATCACACCTGGTAGAGCTCAGGGCTCTGTGTTTAAGGATCATTACTGGCAGTATTCTGGAACCATATGTGCTGGGGGTAGAATCAGAGTTGACCAAGTGCAAGGCAAGTTCTTAATTCTCATACTAGCTCTCCTTTCCTATCCTGGATAGTAATATATCAATAACATTAATGATTTTTTAAATGAAGTTAAAATTTTGAAGCATTGGTTTGTAAATAACTATGTTTTGGAACCACACAGATTAAGAAGAACACTGCAATCAATGGAGACTTAGTCTGAATACTGATTTGATAGAAATGCTTCAATGATTTTATTAGAGCTGAACCAAATTTATTAGCAGCTTAGATTCATTAGGAAGGCACTATTAATTCAAGAAAAATACAAAAGGATTAAGCTCTTTAACTGTATTTTATAAAGGATTACACATAAATCAGAATTTCATCTATAAATCGTTTTAGAGAAATAATTATTAGTTTACTTACCAAATGTTGTTTGTGCTTCTCACGATGTTGTTACTGGTTGGGCTATGTGAGTTGCACAATGAAAATTTAGTTTTTATAATTTGGCGCGGACTTGGAGATTACTGGGTGTGATCAGAGGAACATGTGATGCTTTGAATCTGAAACCAGAACTCCCATAGGCAAAGCATACATGCTGGATGGGTTCTTTAAAATCTCTACCATTTTGTAGATTTTCTTCTCCTTCTGGAATTCTCCTGACTTATTCCAAAGTAGGGTCATAGAAAATGATACAGTGAGAAAGAGATAGTAATTGTCTAGCATGGTGGATTCGACTGCACAATCCAATGAAGAGACATCAGTGACTCAGGGCTGACAGAGAAGTTGCCCTTTGTTTCTTCTTCCTGCACTCAAGATACAGGCAGAGAGGATGAAGAAGTAGCATTAGGAAAAAAAACAAGTGGGTGAGGGATTCACAGAGTAAGAAAGAAAGAGAGGAGACAAGAGACTGTCCAACCTTCTTTCAGCTGAACTCTAAGGACTAGTTGGGACTGTAGGGACACACAAGACTGTTCACTATTGTGAGAAGTTGATTTTATTTCTGTTCTCCCCTTTAGGACATTTATTTTGAGATGATGTGCTTATTAATAGAAACAGTACCAAGAGATCTTGGGATTTTGCTAGCAAAAATCACCACTGGAACCCAAATGCTTCATAAGTTGTCTAAGCACACCCAGTTTGCTAACCATAGATATGCTACTTACTGCACATTCTCTGGTCTACCCTTGCCCCACAGACATATTTTTGAACTCCATCTTTTTGAAAAAATCTGGGTCTTCCTATTTCCTGCCCTTCAGCATTTAATTGCAACATACAATTGGAGAGAAGTGTGACATTATATAGTTAACTAAGATAAAATCAGAATAAAATCCATTATAATTGCATTGTGTTAGGAATGACATTGAAAAAAGAATATGGAGCTAGGAAAAATGAAGTTTGCTTTGAAGTATGGCTTAGAAGAAAAGAAGAATGGAAAACAATTTATCTTGTGTCAAGTTGATCTGAAATAGGTCATGTGGAGTTGGTGTTTTGGGGGGGGGAGAAGTTAGAAAAATGGGGTTAGAGAAAAGGAACACACTGAGCTAAAGGGGTAAGAGAGATGGATTCACAAAAGGCAGGCATCAAATGTTTGAGTCTAGAGATTGAAAGATATGACCCTGACATTCTGCTTGGACAGTGGATGGTTTTACAAGAAGAAATGGCTGAATCTTAAAGCATGCTTCTTGGGTGGAGCAAAGAAGAAAGAAGAAACATGAAAGAACAAGAATGGTAACATTTTGCCAAAGCCAAATGAGAAAAGAGAATGAAGAAGGAAAAAATTAATTGTGTGAAACAGCAGAAAAGTCATAAAAGGATGAGAGCCAGGTTAGTTGGGCTGGTTGATTAGCAGGTTCTGATGGCAGAGGAGTAGATGGTCAAGTGGGAGCAGATTGTGTAGGCTGGAGGGATGTGGAGAGATGAAGGAGAAGCAGTGAGTACCAGTTTCAAAGGACTGTTGCAAGAACAAATATTTTGCATGAATGAGTATATTTAAAAGTCTGTGTTCTTTCTATTTCAAAGCTCACCAATGGTGAGCCCAGAGAAGCAATTAAAGAGGTTTTTAAATGCTGTGAAACAATTATTCAAAAGCTTTTCAGATGCTGCGAAACAATAATTTGTCAATCAGAAGACAGTTGGTGTCAAAATTCTTTTAGTGGAGAAAGGTTAAATCATTTATAGGTTACCTACTGATTGTAACATGCAGGAAGAAAATTTTAGTGAGCCAATGCTGTTTTTTTTTTTTATCTACCTTATATGTCTTATTGGAATTCCTCTGAGACCTCAAAGGTGTTTTATATTTAGGAGAAATATTATGCATACATAGATATAGATATATGTAATATGATACCCAGCTATCAACCCCCCCAAAAAGGTATTCCCCCAACTTTCTCCTTCCAAACACCTCTTTCTTTGATATGTTAAAGCTTGCTAAATAGTACTTCTCTCTCTTTTTTCATCTCTCCCCCACCCTCCTCCTGTTATTGGGAATTGGTTGAATAAAAAAAGGGGAATTCTGGCTGTTGGCTGAGGCAGAGAGCATAAGACAAAAGGCCATGGATGCCATGAACATCCTTTCCTGACTGGTTTGGTTGACTATTTCTTCACAACTACCCTGCTTCTTCAGGCCTATCTACCTAAGGGGTTAGAAACACAGCATGTGAGGTGAGCTCACAACTCAGATATTTTTATTTTACAGATATAGATATCAATATAGATAATGCCAGGGAGTAAATCTGGGTTAACTACTTGCAATGCAAATACCATATCTGCTATATTAGCTGGCCTATGACCCTAATGTTTATTGAGAAACACATTTTGGGGGTCAACAAAGAGAGTTCAAAGGTCTGAATATGTACACAATTTGCATATCTACTATATTTCCTGGCCTATGGTTCTAATACTTATTGAGAAACATACTTTGGGAGCCAAAAGAGAGTTTAAAGGGCTGAGTATATATGTATTTTGCATAATATTCCTGAATAGGACCTTTATCCCTCTCAGGAGCAGGTCGCAGTACATAAGCCATAAATAGCTTCTGAGCACTGCTTGGTGTGTCCCAGAAACCAAAGAAAGAAACAATGTAGACTGGTATAGTTGCAGGGTTTTTTTCTTAATACCTTAAGTTTCTGGAAACAAAAGATTAATGTAAAGGAAAAGTTTATAAGAAAAAGAATTCTAAATATTCAGCTGTTCTGTATCTTCAAGTTGAATTGCAAATATAAACTGATGAGATGAATCTAATTTGTCATAATTACTTAGACAATTCTAACATAGCTCTAGGAAAAATATAAACTAATTTAAAACACAGTAACATAGATTTCCTCTTGTGCATAGAGAATCCTACTTTGAGTGAATTAGTTTTGGTGTTTAAAATCCTCCTCTTGAGACTAACACTACAATCAATAGCTTGTCAAGAATTGCAGAGTTGGGGTCAGAGAGATAGCGTAGGTGCTTGTCTTACATGTGGCTGGCCTGAATTCAATGCCTTGTATACCATGACTGTCGCCCAAGTGACACCAGGAGTGATTCTTGATGCTACCAGCTATGATCCACACTCCAATGGCCATCCCCACCTCTTGTCACACACATACAAAAAGGTAAAAAGGAATTGAACAGGACAGGACTGTTTTCTAAGTAGACTTTTATTTATTTTTTGGTTCTAGGGATCAAAGGCAAAACACATGCAAGACAAAAGCTCTACTGCTGAGCTACCGATAGCCCTTCCCAGGCCTATTTTTCTAGATAAATATTGTACAAAGAGAGAAAATAGCTAGAAAAAGTCTGGCAATTTTTCATGAGAAGACTTAAAGCAAAAATTATTTCACTTTTGGTGACCAGAGCTATAGAACATGGCCAACCTGGGTTTGTTCCCTGGCATTCCATATGGTCTCCAAGCCTTCGAGAAGTAATTTCTGAGAATAAAGTCAAGAATTACCTTCAAGCACCACCGAATGTGACCCAAAAACAAAAACAAAAACAAACAAAATATCAAACAAGGATCAGAGTTGTAGGGAGTTTTCCTTGCATGCAGCTGACCTGGATGGACCCAGGTTCAATCCCTGGCATCCTGTATGGTCCCCCAAGCCTGCCAGGAGCAATTTCTGAGTGCAGAGCCAGGAATAACCCCTGAGCGCCGCTGGGTGTGGCCTCCCCCAAACAAACAAACAAAAACAAAACAAAAAAACCCACTCACTTTTGAATGTCATGCCATGAAAGAAAGCTATCATACTATCTCAACCTTTTTGCCTCTTCTATGGTAGAATCCAAAATAGTGAGTAGGAGTGAAGTGACATTCTCCATAAAGACACAATATACAACTGATGTGATTTTGCATATTCCAAACTAAAGACTATTTGCATAATGCTGTCATAGATGTATGAAAGATACCTTAAAATATCAAACGCTAAATTATGTTTACAGGGAGGCAAGTGTTAACTTTCTCCTTTGGGTTGCTATACTGGGGTAGGAATTATGGATTGCATCTGATACCTAGTTTTGCTTTTAAAAGCGCCTTTTTACTGTGGTGTGATCTGGCAAGATCGTTCAGGTTTAAAAAATGAGATGTGGGTCAGAGTGATATCACAGCGGTAGTGTGTTTGCCTTGCATGTGGATGACTCAGATAGGGCCTAGGTTCAATCCTTGGCATCCCATATGGTCCCCTGAGCCTGCTAGGAGTGACTTCTGAGCAAAGAATCAGAAGTAACCCCTGAGTGTTGCTGGGTGTCCCCCCCCCACACACAAAGAGGTGATTACTTATCAAGACTTACCTAGATTGTTAAAAATTAATTGGGAAGAAAGGATCTCTTTCCTTCCTGGGAGCCGGGAGTTTCTGCCAGCATGGGGGTTGGCAGGCATCCGCCATGCCAAAGGCCTTTTTAACCAGGCCTAGGAAGGGTGTAGGGCTTGGGTCACCCCAGCACCCTTCTACCTCAGTCCTCCAGAACTCCAGGGCTTTCCCTGGGCCACATGCCTGGGCAAGCCAGAGAGTTTCTTGCTTCATGAAGTCCCAGGCAATTTTCCTTAGGAACATATAGACAAATATTTGGATATCATTGTGTTTAATGTTAATGTCATATTCAGAATGCCGCCCAGAAGCTCTTTTTATTCCTTTATTTTTCACTCCCACCTACTATTACCCCACATTTAACCATTTTTTTTTTTGTAGTAATGATTTTTGTTTTAGCCAAGGTGGATTACATATCTCTCACAGTAATGTTTTTGGGGTAGTTTGAAGCTTCAGCAGGTAACACGGGGATGATGTGGCTCCACACGGTAGGCATTTTGCCAAGCTTAGGGGAAGATGCATCCCCGGCTGCCCCCCACCTCCACCCCCAGCCTTCTCTCCAGTTCCTCCCGGTCCCCAGGGTTACCCCTGGCTGCCTGCTCAGGGTCCCAGCAAGTGGGTTCCCGCGATGAGCAGTTTAAAGGAGACCCCTAACTTCCCCATTCCTGCAGGGGGTGGGGAGGGGACTGGTGAACTTCCGGCTTCCAGCAGTTAGGAAGCAAACACCTCTGGGGGAGTCGGAAGCTTCAGCAGGCAGCACAGGGATGATATGGCTCCATGCTCTCTTCGCTTGGCAAAATCGCAGAACAAAGTGATGTCTCAGAAACAACACCTTCCCTCTTGACTATTTCTAAAACATAAAAGGGACACATGTATCTCCTTTGTATATTTCAGATGTATTCCCTTAACATCTATAACTCTTTTTGAATATCTTCATATAGTGACAATTTTGTCCACTGGTTTTGTTATTTGATTCTTTGCTTTTCCCCCTATGAGATCTCTTTTATAAGCAATACTGCTAGAAGAGTATCTATCTCTGTATAGAATGCATGTTTGAACCAAGTTACGGGGAATGTTGGACTTTATTCATCGGCCCCCAGATGCACCAACAATATCTTGTGGCATTGTTTCTATTTTGCATAGGCACATTAAAATGGGAAAATAATACATATGCAAACAAGTTCTTATCTAATAGAGATGGAAACACAAATTTGGTAATGCAGTTAGGCCTTATACCCTGAACATTGGCATAATGATTTGGCTTAGGCCTCAGAAGAATTGGCATCGCCCGTACACACCTGAACAATGGATACCATCTGTGGAAACAACCACAATTGTCTACAACATTACCAGGATCCAGACCTCTACCAGGGTAGACTGCTCTGCCATTGACTTACTCCAAAGAGTGCTCTGAACACCCACAAGACGCAGCAATAGCCTGCTGGCAGGGCAGATCACTCCACATTTAATGGTGTGCTGAAACTAGAGGATGCGCCACATCAGCCTGACTTCAATGAAAGAAATGCATAGAATCCAGAATCTTTAAATATAGGAACCTGGTACCTATATATATTCACAGCTAAAGTGTGAATAAGTTACATCGGGATCATGGAGAATGACTCAGGTTGGACAGACTGGTATGCCTGGAGCCCAGAGTTGGTCTTATGCCAATAAACCTCAGGGGTGAGGCCTTCTTGTAATCAGGCCAAGGATTTTTTTTTCTGTTTTTCCCCATATTTTTCTGAGCCTATGCAAACAGCGGCGATTGCCACTGTCACACTTTTACTATTTTTTTCTTTAACCCTTATCTTTTAAGAAAAAAAAAACAATTTACTGAACTTAAAAACAAATAACTGTAGTAGAATGCCTGTCTCGAATACAGGCAGGGATTTGCAGGGGGAAATGTTAAACTGGTGAAGGGGGATGATCTGTTTGTGACTGTAACCCAACTATAATCATGTTACTTAAATAAAAAATATCAATTAAAATTAATTGGGAAAATGTACAGTATGGTT